>NC_089767.1:42422008-42444508 GCF_040412425.1 Macrobrachium rosenbergii | reverse complement strand
TATATATATATATGTGTGTGTTTGTGTTTGTGTGTGTTTATTTCTTTGACCTACATCACAGATCTTATTCTATCTCTCTCTCTCTCTCTCTCTCTCAACATGGATAGGGTTCATCTTCTCAATAATAATAATAATAATAATAATAATAATAATAATAATAATAATAATAATAATAATAATAATAATGAAAATTGTATAAAGAGATTCTTCCCATGAACTGAACACCATATAGAAGGCTATCATTGGCCGGACATAGTATTGTTAACGGGTCTGTTAGGCAGTCCTAATCTGTCGCACGTTCATTTGGTACCCAAACATTTACTTGAAATCTTTGGCGAGGCTGTTTTGGCACCAAAAAAAAAATAAAAAACAAATAAATAAATAAAAGCAATTGAAAATCGCGACGAAAAATTATAATATTGTGGAATATGAACGGATAATTAAAACATGCTTCCAGTATACGAGTAAGGTCTTTGATATCTATTTATTTCCCTATCTATATATATATACATAATATATATACATATATATATATATATATATATATACACATATGTATATACATTATATATATATATATATATATATATATATATATATATATATGTGTGTGTGTGTGTGTGTGTGTGTGTGTGTGTGTGTGTGTGTGTGTGTGTGTGTGTAATTGTAAAGATCACTTCGGACATTTGAACCAATTCATCAATCCACTTTTAGCTACAGTGTTCATCAATAAAAACTGGCTGTCCCTGACGCAACAGGGTGGCGCAGGACACCATTGCCCCGTTTTCATTAACGAACGTCATAACGAGGCATCAAACATCAACAAAGATCGTCATTAATAAAATTCTAAATCAAATTTCACGGACGGCGCAAGAGTGGAAAAAAAAAAAGGTCTGTTTTTATTTTGGAATGAGGCGAACTCAATGAGATTCAATCACAGCCAAATTAACTTTTTCCCATTCGTTTCCGCGTTCCTGCAAATAACGTTCAACGAGTGAAATTGGGGATGGCAAATGAGTAAAACGAGCGCGGTCGATTCGTTCATTTCCCCCCGCTGGCAAAAACGCGCCACGTACTCTGGGTGATTTGCGATGGAATTTCCAGCAGCTTTCGCTGAGATTAAGCAGAATCTTGGACGTAAATCTTTGGGTGACTTTCAAACTATTTCGAAAACGAAGGGTAATTAATGGAAGATTAGTAATTTCCATCTAACTCAGGAAGATTTTTTTAAAAACATCTCTGGATGATTCGTAAGTTACATTTAGTAGCAATAGTCCCATCTGATTATAAGCTGAAGGTAAATGGAATATTATCTTTTCTTCTAAAGGTAAAAGGAATATTATCTTTTCTTCTAAAGGTAAAGGGAATATTATCTTTTCTTCTAAAGGTAAAGGGAATATTATCTTTTCTTCTAAAGGTAAAGGGAATATTATCTTTTACTTTTATTTTAAAGGTAAATTCTAAAGGTAAAGGGAATATTATCTTTTCTTCTAAAGGTAAAGGGAATATAATCTTTTCTTCTAAAGGTAAAGGGAATATTATCTTTTACTTTTATTTTAAAGGTAAATTCTAAAGGTAAAGGGAATATTATCTTTTCTTCTAAAGGTAAAGGGAATATAATCTTTTCTTCTAAAGGTAAAGGGAATTTAATCTTTTCTTCTAAAAGTAAAGGACATATTATCTTTTCTTCTAAAGGTAAAGGGAATATAATCTTTTCTTCTAAAGGTAAAGGGAATATAATCTTTTCTTCTAAAGGTAAAGGGAATATAATCTTTTCTTCTAAAGGTAAAGGGAATATAATCTTTTCTTCTAAAGGTAAAGGGAATATCATCTTTTCTTCTAAAGGTAAAGGAATTATAATCTTTTCTTCTAAAGGTAAAGGGAATATTATCTTTTCTTCTAAAGGTAAAGGAAATATAATCTTTTCTTCTAAAGGTAAAGGGAATATAATCTTTTCTTCTAAAGGTAAAGGGAATATTATCATTTCTTCTAAAGGTAAAGGGAATATAATCCTTTCTTCTAAAGGTAAAGGGAATATTATCTTTTCTTCTAAAGGTAAAGGGAATATTATCTTTTCTTCTAAAGGTAAAGGGAATATTATCTTTTCTTCTAAAAGTAAAGGGAATATTATCTTTTCTTCTAAAGGTAAAGGAAATATAATCTTTTCTTCTAAAGGTAAAGGGAATATAATCTTTTCTTCTAAAGGTAAAGGGAATATGATCTTTTCTTCTAAAAGTAAAGGGAATATAATCTTTTCTTCTAGAGGTAAAGGGCATATTATCTTTTCTTCTAAAGGTAAAGGGAATAAATCTTTTCTTTTTCTTCATCCCCACCACTGCTATCTCTAAGCTTAGGGGTCGGTTGCCTTGATTTGTTTTCTCCAATTACTTTCTATCAAAAGTATTTTACTTAGCTAAACCCTTCTCCAAATCCTCCGTTACTTTATCAGAAGGAATGGAATCTTCTGGTGATTCATAAAACACGGAAAATATAAGATGATTTTCTGGCGATTCATAAAATATAAGTAACGGGAAGATCACTTCATAATTGTTGAACTTTAGTCGAAAGGAAGTGAATGGTCTGATGCTAAAATAAAAAAAAAGAAAACTTTAGTAACTGAGTAAAGATCATACGATGAATTTAGTGATTCATAAAGTATACAGAACAGAAAACGAATTTTTCAGTGACACTCCAACCACACAAAACAGGGTGAAATTTAAAACTATAGTACAAAGAGAGTGAATGGTTTGGTGCTAAAATTAAAAGAAAAAAACCTTGTACCTGAGTAAAGATCATAAGACGAATATAGTGATTCATAAAGTATGCAGAACGGAAAACGAAATTGTCAGTGACATTCCAACCACAGAAAACTAGAAGGAAATGTAAAACTATAGCAGAAAGTGAGTGAATGGTTTGGTGCTAAAATTAAAAAAAAAAAAACTTGTCCCTCAATAAAGATTACAGGATGGATTTAGTGACTCATAAAGTACACCGAACGGAAAACGAATTTTGCAGCGACATTCAAACGCTCACCAAACTGGGAGGAAATTCTTGCATTCATAAACTATGAATGACGTTACATGTCGAATATATCAAAAAGGATTCGCTAACTCTCATCGCTTCCGATTGCAGCCTGACATGCGGTAAAACCCATCCAATACTTTTATTAGTTTTAAATGCAACTCCGGATGATTTCGAAGTGCACACAGTCTCTCTCTCTCTCTCTCTCTCTCTCTCTCTCTCTCTCTCTCTCTCTCTCTCTCTCTCTAATTGGCTATTTGTGTAATTTTACTCCAAAATTTAAATCTAAATTTAAATCTAATCTTAGGCATTTTGTACATGATGACAAGCAAAAAAATGCGCCGAAGTTTCTTCGGCGCAATCGAGTTATCTGTACAGTCGCTACAGCGTGTAATCAAGGCCACCGATAATAGATCTATCTTTCGGTGGTCTCGGTATAGTGCTGCATGAGCCGCGGCCCATGAAACTTTAACCACAGCCCGGTGGTGGTCTATCCTATATAGTTGCCAGAAGCACGATTATGGCTAACTTTAACCCTAAATAAAATAAAAACTACTGAGGCTAGAGGGCTGCAGTTTGGTATGTTTGATGAATGGAGGGTGGACGATCAGCATACCAATTTGCAGCCCTCTAGCCTCAGTAGTTTTTAAGATCTGAGGGCGGAAAGAAATGTGCGGGCAGAAAAAAGTATGGACAGAATAGAGTGCGGACGGACAGACAAAGCCGGCACAGTAGTTTTCTTTTACAGAAAACGAAAACTGAAAGCGTGAGCAATTTGGAAATACGTAAAACACTTGGTAAAAGGTTAAAATAAGAGAAACATACGTAAAAGGATGGATCGAGAGTATTTTGAGATGGTCTGTTCATGTGGAGAGAAAAGTGCACGAATAGGACATTTTTCGGGGAAAGGAAAGGAGGAAGATTTAAAATGGTTCGGATAGATGGCCTGAAATGGTTATCACCAGAAAGGGACGCAAATGAACACAAAATATATTATATATAATTTCCCAATCTATCCTAAATTTAATATGAATGTCCGAACTCAGTTCCCGTAACGCCTATTAAACAACTCATAGATATTCCTCAGATATAAGACAGTAATTAATATTTTATGGACATGTAGTTCATAAATGAAATTATTACTTATCAAATATGCTATATTGTTCATAGATATAAGACAGTAATTAATATTTTATGGACATGTAGTTCATAAATGAAATTATTACTCATCAAATATGATGTATTGTTCACAGACATAAGACAGTAATTAATATTTTATGGACATATAGTTCACAAATGAAATGATTACTTATCAAATATGCTGTGTATTGTTCACATAATTCATTCTAGTTCAATATTGTCAAATTAAACAAAAGACCCATAACGAAATGGTGTAACAAAAGGACCGGCCAAAAAAAAAAAAAAAAAAAGACACACATTGCATTTGCGGTATTTTCCCAAGGGTCCATTAATCGAATTGTTGCGCGTCATTAATTCATAACTTCATTTAGGGGGGCTGAATTCGTAATCGAATTACATTACGCCGGGGTTATTACACCTCGCTCTCACACCGGCTCTGATAATGGAACTGTCACAACCCATTCGCGATCACTCAATCGGCGGAACGCGGAACTTTGGAGAGGTAAACAAAAGGCGGAACGCGGAACTTTCGAGAGGTAAACAAAGGTGGAACGCGGAACCTTCGAGAGGTGAACAAAGGCGGAACGCGGAATCTTCGAAAAGGTAAACAAAGGGGGAATGTGGAATCTTCGAGAGGTAAGCAAAGGGGGAATGTGGAACCTTCGAGAGGTAAACAAAGGCGGAACGCGGAATCTTCGGAAGAGGTAAAAAAGGGGGAATGCGGAACTTTCGAGAGTTAAACAAAGGCGGAACGCGGAATCTTCGAGGAGGTAAACAAAGGCGGAACGCGGAATCTTCGCGAGGTAAACAAAGGCGGAACGCGGAATGCGGAACCTTCGAGAGGTAAAGAAAGGCGGAACGCGAAACGTGGAATGCGGAACCTTCGAGATGTAAACACATGCGGAACGCGGAACTTTCGAGAGGTAAACAAAGACGGAACGCGGAACTTTCGAGAGGTAAACAAAGGCGGAACGCGGAACCTTCGAGAGGTAAAAAAGGCGGAACGAGGAGCCTTCGAAAGGTGAAAAAGGCAGAACGAGGAACCTTCGAGAGGTAAACAAAGGCGGAACGCGGAATGCGGAACCTTCGAGAGGTAAAGAAAGGCGGAACGCACAACGCGGAATGCGGAACCTTCGAGGTAAAGAAAGGCGGAACGCGGAACTTTCGAGAGGTAAACAAAGACGGAACGCGGAACTTTCGAGAGGTAAACAAAGACGGAACGCGGAACTTTCGAGAGGTAAAAAAGGCGGAACGCGGAACTTTCGAGAGGTAAAAAAGGCGGAACGAGGAGCCTTCGAAAGGTGAAAAAAGGCAGAACGAGGAACCTTCGAGAGGCAAACAAAGGCGGAACGCGGAACCCTCGAGAGCTAAATAAAGGCGGAACGCGGAACCTTCGAGATATAAACAAAGGCGGAACGCGGAACCTTCGAGAGGTAAACATAACATAAACTTATAATAAAAAAAATGAATAAAAACTGATGTAGTCACTTTTAAAACGACACAACTGGTATATACGTAAAACCACTTCAGCTTAACATTACCACTTTACTTACGATGCAATGTTTTATATTCACGACTAGAATATGGAACTATGACGTATCCTTATAACTATTGGTATTATACCTAATTCCAGTAACTGTTACGTAACCAGAGTTGAAACTGGAAATATACCTTTCTTCAATAAAAAATACTGTATGTACAATCGTCGATATATAAAAGTGCAGGAAGACAAGATTACTTATCTAGATACACTATTATGTAACTGAGGCTCCAGCAAACGAGAGAGAGAGAGAGAGAGAGAGAGAGAGAGAGAGAGAGAGAGAGAGAGAGAGAGAGAGAGAGAGAGTGTGTAAATGCATAAAAAAATAACTTTTCTAAAAGAGAAAAAAGATGAAGAGTGTAGGCGCAAGATTACTTATAGAGATTCACTATTATGTAGTTGAAACTCCAGCAAACGAGAGAGAGAGAGAGAGAGAGAGAGAGAGAGAGAGAGAGAGAGAGAGAGAGAGAGAGAGAGAGAGAGAGAGTATAAATGTATAAAAATTAACTTTTCTAGAGAAAAAAGATGAAGAATGTGGGCGCAACATTACTTATGTACATCCACTATTAAGTAATTGAAACTCCAGCAAACGAGAGAGAGAGAGAGAGAGAGAGAGAGAGAGAGAGAGAGAGAGAGAGAGAGAGAGAGATTGTGGACCAAGTGCTCTTTATGGAAGTGATTTTCGACCACAGGAACTCTCACTGAAAAATAATACGATTATACTCCTGTAATCTATTTAATTAATGTTCCAAACTTCAGAATTCACAAACAGAAGAAAACATCTGCTTATCCTCGCCGAAACTGAAAGATACACCTGAAATAAAACAGTTCGGAGTCACGATGACAAAGTGAATTTATTTGTGCTACTCCTGTCCCGCTATTTGCAGCCGTAACAATATTGCTGTCTAGAGGAATCGAATTTCCCCTCACGTTACTCCCCTCCTTTACGCAATTTTCCTCCTCCAGATGTAATTTGCGGGACCTATTTGTCTTCGTCCATAACCAAAGGAATCTAAGGGGAAAAAATACGTTAAGTATTATCCTGCTTCTGAACTGGGGAAGGTCTCGTGTGTGTGTGTGAAAGATTTCGAATATCTCATAATATGGCATAGAAGATAATTGACTGTTTGGTTCACAGAATGTGGTTTAAAAATATTGGTTAATGTGTTGACACGAAATTTGAAGTAGGGTACTCTGCCAAAAGATTCATACGTATCGAACTCGAAAATATATTTAAAAAATGCATCTGGTAAATAAAACATAGCAAAGCATAAAAGGAGTTTAAATAAACCTGAGCAGATATTAATGGAACTGTAGAATGAAAAACATAAAATCATGATTGATGATAAAGTTTTACAATTGGTTGACTTCAGACTCTCAATGGTGAATAATGATAGCGTTAATTTATTACATCTTCAATCATGGGCAGAGTAAGAATTATATACATCCTCAGTCTTGGACAGAGTGAGAATTACATCTTCAATCTTGAAGGACAGAGTAAGAATTACATCTTCACTCTTGGACAGAGTAAGAATTACAGCTTCAATCTTGGACAGAGTAAGAATTGCATCTTCAATCTTGTACAGAGTAAGAATAACATCTTCAATCTTGTACAGAGCAAGAATGAAATCTTCAATCTTGGAGGACAGAGTAAGAATTACATCTTCAATCTTGTACAGAGTAAGAATAACATCTTCAATCTTGGAGGACAAAGTAAGAATTGCATCTTCAATCTTGGACAGAGTAAGAATTACATCTTCAATCTTAGAGAACAGAGTAACAATTACATCTTCAATCTTAGAGGACAGAGTAACAATTACATCTTCAATCTTAGAGGACAGAGTAAGAATTACATCTTCAATCTTGGACAGAGTAAGAATTACATCTTCAATCTTGGACAGAGTAAGAATTACATCTTCAATCTTGGACAGAGTAAGAATTACATCTTCAATCTTGGACAGAGTAAGAAGTGGCAGTGACTACTCTCATGTGAGCAAAAGAAGTGAAGAAAGGTATATTTTAACAATAAGTATAAGTTGCCATTAATGTATCACGTACGACCGAAGCCATCCATGACCTTTTAATAGAAAAAACAAATAAAACAATAAAAGTATGTTAGTAATAAAAGAATAAAAGTCGCTAACTTAGAGATACGACGGAATTGGTGAAAAAAAAAGGTATGGCAGCTGCAACGTTTACAACAGAGTAGAATTCAGGAGCAAGAAATTGACATTCATGCTAGTATACACAGTCCGTTTTCGCAATTTCCTCCGTCAAAAAGACAATTATTCTCTTTTTATCAGTTGCCAAAACCTTGCCAGTCCAGTAAACATTCTATATCCTAATCGCAGTGACAGCAACTATACATTTTAAATTTCAAAACTCGGTGCATAGTTTTTTGTTTGAGCCAGAATATACGTGCTGCGGCAAATGTAGTAAAACACACCCACCCACACACACACACACACACACACACACACACACACACCCACCCACACACGCGCACACACACACACACAAACACACGCTTTACCAGAATACAGAACAGTCAATTTAGTCCACTTCCAGGTATCAGTTTCTGCTGTACTCCAGACTTTCATTTGCAACTCCTTGACCTCCAATTTGTATTCCTCTCTCTCTCTCTCTCTCTCTCTCTCTCTCTCTCTCTCTCTCTCTCTCTCTCTCTCTCTCTCTCTCTGCTAAATACTTCTCTCCTGTCCTTCTTCCATCGACCATCATAAAAATGATTCGAGCCGCATGAATATTGCGTAAAAAATATCCTAAATATTAAAATCTAAAAATTGAAAATTAATAAGGGCCATGCTAGGTGCCTGCGATTAGCATATTAAGATGTCGGCAAACGAAGCTGTTTTATCTGGGGAAGAAGCGTGCAAACGTCTACGTCGGAATTTTAATGGGACCAAAACTATGTACATTATCCTAGACATATATTTTATACTTGAATTGACTGTATATATGCAGTACTTTGCAAGTTGCAGTTTTTCTGTGATGAGGCGCAGTTCAACAGTTTATAGATATGGGTGCACGAGTCTACAGATATAATTTTATCTGTAGAGATTTATTATGATTTTCCAAGCCGATTTCCCTAAGGGTTCCTCACACAAGGGCTGGTTACGTGGCTTTGACACAAAATATCCCCCAAGAAAAACATCCTGAGATAATTTAGCAAGTTGTTTGGGGAATTCAATTACCAGACACGTCAGCAGTGAAATACGATCATTGCTAAGCTAGTTTCGACTGAGAGAGAGAGAGAGAGAGAGAGAGAGAGAGAGAGAGAGAGAGAGAGAGAGAGAGAGAGAGTTAGTTTCTTATGGACGGTAAAAAATTAGTTTAAGGGCAACCTGAAAGAATGATATTGTTTTGAATCTTTTGAGTATTTTTTATGTGAAAACTTTTCAATTTTTTTTTCAAGCCATAATTTTGTATTAATCTAATAACTGCAATTGCTGTGTTGCGCAGCGATTGGTCTTCATTTCGTCTTGAATTGAAATGCATATCGAATTTAGACCAAGCGTGGGACCTACGAGGTCATTCAGCGCTGAAACGGAAACTGACAGTAAAAGGTTTGAAAGGTGTTACGAGAGGTAAACCTCAAAGCAGTTGCACTATGAATCAATTGTTAGAGAGGGTGGAAAGTCAGATGGAAGAAAGAGAATATGAACGGAGGCACAGTAAACGGAACGAAAGGGGTCGCAGCAAAGAACCTTACGTAGTGACTACAACACTAACCCCCCACCCCACGGGATTCATCTCGTTCATTCCGCCTTCGTCAGGCCATTTGGTTTTCCAGGAACCAATATTGCTTGCTTGCTGCAAGTGCAGTGAAAGCAAGAAGGCCATTTCGCAATATCTCCGTCGCTTGCATTAGTAGGTCATTTCACCTTCGTTAGCAAGATGAGATTTCGCCATTTGCAAGCTGCGCTTTCTTCGATAATGACGTTCGTTTCATAATCACTTACGCTCTGAGTTTCATTTCACTGTGCGAAAAACACATTTTCCTTCGTATTTCATTAAAATTCTACCGGCGGAAATACTGGCAAACATGACCAGTGGTATTTTGATTGGCCATTGCTTTTTCATAAACAATCTGGAGTTTTGAAATTGGGATTCTGAACAGCCGCGTAATCGATGCTTAAAATTGTGACGCGAACGATAGCTGACATCAAAACAGAATTTAGAGCACAATAACTTACGATTCCCAATTGCACCCAAACATTATAAGCAGCCTTGAAATAATGTACTGCATTCTCACTTACTCTAATTCAACACTCATTTAAAATAGAACAACAACAAAAATAAGTAAAAAATGCGCCGAAGTTTCTTCAGCGCTATCGAATTTCCTGGACAGCGTATAATCAAGGCTACCGAAAATAGATCTATCTTTCGGTGGTCTCCGTATAATGCTGTATGAGCTGAGGTCCATGAAACTTTAACCACTGCTCGGTGGTGGCGTATCCTATATCTTTGCCAGAAGCATGATTGTGGCTAACTTTAACCTTAAATAAAATAAAAACTACTGAGGCTAGAGGGCTGCAAATTGGTACGTTGATCATCCACCCTCCAGTCTTCAAACATACCAAATTGCAGCCCTCTACCCTCAGTAGTTTTTATTTTATTCAAGGTTAAAGTTAGCCATAATCGTGTCCTGTTGTTGCACCACCGGACCGTGGCTGAGTTTCATGGGCCGTGGCTGAGGCAACCACCGGACCGTGGCTGAGTTTCATGGGCCGCAGCTGAAAGTTTCACACAGCATTATACGCTGTGCAGAAAACTCGATTACGCCGAAAAAACTTCGGCGCATTTTTCACTCGTTTACAATTGACAGCACTCCAAGTTTCAGCATACTGACAACATTTACATAGCTAGCAAGACTGGCGAGGTCACTAGCTTCCCTAAAATGAAGAACAGAGTTTTCGACGGACAGAAGAATTTCCAGAAGAGAATTTCTCATTTCCTACCTGTCGAGAGTGAAAGTAGTAACATTCTTCTACGGGAGTCAAAAAAGGAGTGCTTAAAAAACCCAGGACCTCTCTGACAATATCCTCCGTCGGGAGATAATGAAATGCGTTTAAAAGACACCGCCGCCTCCTTCAATAGGTTCCCCTAATGGCTTTGAAGAAGTGCTAAAAAAACGAGTCAAAAATGCGCCGAAGTTTCTTCGTCGCAATCGAGTTTTCTGTCCAGCGTATAATCAAGGCCACCGAAAATAGATCTATCTTTCGGTGGTCTCGGTATAATGGTGTGTGAGCCGCGGCATATGAAACTCTCAGCCGGCTGTGGTGGCCTGTCTTATATCGTTGCCAGAGCACGGTTATGGCTAACTTTGACCTTAAATAGAATAAAAACTACTGAGGCTAGAGGGCTGCAATTTGGTATGTTTGATGACTGGAGGGTGGATGATCAACATACCAATTTGCAGCCTTCTACCCTCAGTAGTTTTTAAGATCTGAGGGCGGACAGAAAAGTGCGGACAGAACTAAAGTGCGGACAGAAAAAAGTGCGGACAGAAAAAAGTGCGGACAGAAAAAGGTGCGGACAGTAAAAAGTGCGAACAGTAAAAAGTGCGGACAGAATAAAGTGCTGACGGACAGACAAAGCCGGCACAATAGTTTTCTTTTACAGAAAACTATAAGTGACCTTTCCGAATCTAATCAATAACCACATTACAGGAACGCTTAATTATAAAAACCAAGGCTTTCTTGGTGATATTCTGCCATTGGGTCAAACCATCCCTTTGCGAGGATATACGCATTTTGTAGTGGTGACTAATGCCAAGAAATTTCCACAAAATGAGGTTTAAAACATTTTAAACAAACCCCCGATGCAGGGCGCATTCTTCCACTAATACTTCAATGAGTGCTTGAAGCCCCGAGCCTTCAAGAGGCGATATTTACCCAACCAGAATGAAGAGGTAATTAAAAAACGAGAACTCATAGAAATGATCTTCTGCCGCAGTTAATGAAGCGCTCAGAAAACGCAGACCTCTCTGAGAGTAGAATATTCTCCTTGTGAGATAAAGGAGTGGTTAAGCAACCGAGGCCTCCTGGAAGCCAGCATAGAATATTTTCTTGTAGGATAATCTGGGCGAATCTTCGGCTAAAAAAAATTATTTTCCGTAACAAATTATTACTTTAATAGAAGTTTTTTCTGTTTTAGAGAGAGAGAGAGAGAGAGAGAGAGAGAGAGAGAGAGAGAGAGAGAGAGAGAGAGAGAAGAGAGAAGAAGAAGAAGAAGAGAGAGAGAGAGAGAGAGAGAGAGAGAGAGAGAGAGAGAGAAAGAGAAAAAGAAAAGAAAAAAAAAGAAGAAAAAAAGAGAGAGAGAGAGAGAGAGAGAGAGAGAGAGAGAGAGAGAGAGAGAGAGAGAGAGAGAGAGATTATAGTTACTATTTTTAATCTATCTCCTACTTTCTTTAATTTAATTCTGCTTGTTACAAGACAAATTGAGAGAGAGAGAGAGAGAGAGAGAGAGAGAGAGAGAGAGAGAGAGAGAGAGAGAGAGAGAGAGAGAGAGATGAAATACACTAAATTTCCCAGCAGATATTAGCAAATATCTACGAGCATAACTACCAAGAAACACTGTAATAAATCGTGTTGAGATAAACTCGCCTACAAAAGTGGCATCATGAACTGAGGAAGAATAAGGGGAAATAACAACAGAAAAGCAATGAAAAGAAACCCCACATAAAGAGATAATTTCTAATAATCCAAAAATACGATCTAGAGAGACGGGGAAAAAAAAGGAAATAAACGGAGAGAGAGAGAGAGAGAGAGAGATAATGTCACACTATAAGATTTATATTCACTCGTCTGGACCAGCTTAATATTCACCACTGTTCTTCACAGCAGGAGAGAAGTGGAGAATCATCCCACCTAAAAGAGTTTCCTCAAATTCATCTCGTATCGTTTGAGGCCTAATGAGACCTCCCGGGAATTTATACGTTTTCGGGAAGTGATGATACTTTGCTAAACACGTTTAAATGGCGCCGATACCACCCAGCTTTAATGGCTAAAGTTTTCTACCATTACGTCTCTGAAATCACTGCTGGAGACGCGTAAATCTCGTGGCACTTTTCTCGGGGGCCATTTTGGAATAATTGAGAATGCTATTTATTGCCGCGATCCGTCTTCTCTCCGTATACGCAACTGTTGACAAAGGATTAGAACGGTAATGGCTGCCCCTGACAGAAATATATCGAGCAGTGAAGGAAATATATTTGGGCTGGCATCGGGATGCTTGGGTGCATGTCGTGGTTACAGTTAGCCAATTTTAGATGTAAAATGCTTTTTTATCAGTCAACGTTTTTTGAAAATCGAAACAAACGTAACAATCAGGACTTTACAAATTCCGATATTGCTAATGTTGTTAATATTCAGAAGATGAACCCTATTCATATTGAACAAGGTCACCAAAGGGACCACTGACTTGAAATTCAAGCTTCCAAAGAATATTATGGTGTTCATTAAACTCGCCAAGTTATATGAGACTCTTCCACAAGCGCAGAATCTTGCGGTTTCTAAAATCCCACAAGCCATCATTAAACGCCACTACTTAAAATTCCCGACTCGATTAAAAGAGAAGAACCAAGATTTTTTCCCCCGGTGTTAATGTACATTATTTTCCACCTCGCTCGCGGTAAAGCGCTCTTGCCCTCGTCAATCTCGCCGTCCAGGCTACAGCGTTCACGGTCCTTTCACTTTTCAAGCCATTAACCCCCACTGCATCTATATATAACCGTGGCACTCACGCTGCTTGCAAACTGCAGGCAGAGATAGCCGAGTCAAAGAGCCATTTTGACCGTGAATGAACGCATCACTATGCAAGCAAATTTGCCTCTCGCAGGCGCCAGAATTGTAACCATTCTGACGTCATTCTAAAATCAGTAAGGAATAAATATTAGCTGGTGCGCTGGTTTAGTGGTTAGTGCCGTGGGATGACTCTCAGATGTCGTGGGTGGGGTGGGGTGGGGTTCTCGTCTCCCCCAGGGCGATGAAAAATCACTGGCTCTGTGTCGTGATCAGTTACTGCTGCAGTGTTTGGGGGGGGTCTGCTGCTGTGGGAGGTTGAAACCAACATATTCTTTGGAAACTTGAAGAATTTCAAGTCAATGGCCTTTTTGGTGTGATTGTTCCATGTGAATAGGTTTCATCTGTTGAAATAATAATAATAATAATAATAATAATAATAATAATAATAATAATATTCAGTAAATTGCTATGCAGAAATCATTATATGTGAAAATTGCTTTGCTATTTCAAGCGAAGATGCTCAATTTAATTTTACCCATATACCTTACCTAAAGTTTCAGTCTGATAATGACTCCTGATGTAATTCTTATCAAGAAACTTCGGCGCAATCGAGTTTCCTGTACAGACGCTACGGCGCATAATCAACTCCACCGAAAATAGATCTCTATTTCGGTGGTATCGCTACAATGCTGTAAGAGCCGCGACCCATGCAACTTTAACCACGGCCCTTGGTGGCCTATCCTATGTCGCTGCCAGAAGCACGATTATGGCTAACTTTAACCTTAAATAAAATCAAAACTACTCAGGCTACATGGCTGCAATTTGGTATGTATGATGGTTGGAGGGTGGATGATCAACATACCAATTTGCAGCCCTCTAGCCTCAGTAGTTTTTAAGATCTGAGAGCGGGCAGACAAAGTGTGGATGGACAAAGCCGGCACAACAGTTTTCTTTTACAGAAAACTAAAAATGAACTCAGAGACATTCCTGTTCGCTAGTGACTTCACTTCTCTCGAAAATTAATGCATTTCTAATTACTTCAATAACTGAACTTTATGAAACAAAATTGCTATTTTTGTCCTTCCTTTGGTGTAATTTGAGAGAGAGAGAGAGAGAGAGAGAGAGAGAGAGAGAGAGAGAGAGAGAGAGAGAGAGAGAGAATATCCTTATCATATAAAAACAGAATTCTAAATCTCATTAAATCTTTACTAAACAAAATTCAACAAAGCTAAAAAGAGAGAGAGAGAGAATATATATATATATATATATATATATATATATATATATATATATATATATATATATATATATATATATATATATATATATATTTATATAAATACTATACACACATATATGTATATATATATATATATACAGAGAGAGAGACAGAGAGAGAGAGAGAGAGAGAGAGAGAGAGAGAGAGAGAGAGAGAGAGAGTGAGAGAAGCCTAGCCACATAAGAGAGTGAAACACGCAAAGAGATTCCCATTCCTTACAAGAACCAATATATTCCATCTGATTATTCCGACGGGAATCCGGTTCGTTCCTCTTCCAGGAAAAGACTCGCTCGGGAATTTTTGTTCCAGGAAGAACTTTCTATTATTCCTTTTACGTTCCTTTCTCTTACGTTCACGCGTGGCCATTGAGAGAGAGAGTGGAAACATCGAGAAAGCTGTAAAATGGGGAAAATACAGCGTGGATTGTAAGATATGTACAGGGGAACAAAAAAAAAAAAAAAAAAAAAGTGTCGAAGTTTCTTCGGCGCAATCGAGTTTTCTGTATAGCTTATATTCAAGGGCACCGAAAACATCTATCTTTCTGTGGTCTCGGTATAATGCTGTATGAACCGCGGCCCATGAAACTTTAAACCACGGCCCGGTGGTGTCCTATCCTATATCGATGCCAGAAGCACGATTATGGCTAACTCTAACCTTCAATAAAATCAAAACTCCTGAGGCTAGAGGGCTGCAATTCGGTATGTTTGATGATTGGAGGGTGGTTGATCACCATACCAATTTGCAGCCCTCTAGCCTCAGTAGTTTTTAAGATCTGAGGGCGGACAGAAAAAGTGCGGACGGACAGACAAAGCCGGCACAATAGTTTTCTTTTAGAAATTTGACTGTAATAGATTTTACGGCCTTTGTGCTTTGATAAAATGCACTGCTGGAAATCTATGAATTACCGAGGTTCAATTGGAATAAATTGGCAAATTCAAATCGTGTTCTATTAAAGGATAATTTAACATTCCAAGCCTGAAATAGTTACCGAATTCATTTCATCTGCATCGCCATATGAATTCAAGACTTCAATTTTGAACGATTTGTCTTGGTATCCAATAAAAAAATAGGATATAAAAAGTAATAAAAACAAAAACAGTTCTACTAACTCTACTACAACAGCAGTACTAATAACATCAAATCAAGAGTTACCATTAATATTATAAGCGGGAGGATCGGAAATAGAGAGCGGGCCATCGGTAATTACAAGTAATTAGGATGCGCTAATTGCACTGCCCATTTAGATGTGGCGGGACCCTAAATCATCGCCCATCGGCGCTGAAACTTCAGGGGAAACGTCAGATTCAATTTTAAATTGATATGGTTCCGGGTAATTGCATCGTGATATGCGTTTCATTACAAATGAATGGGCATATTTCCGCGTGACTGGGAACGCATACGCTTGCGTACGCGTAGACATAAATCTTGCATATATATATATATATATATATATATATATATATATATATATATATATATATATATATATATATATATATATATATATATGAATTAATTTGTATCACATCACCGTGATTTATATAGAAGCATTAAGCTACAAATGTTCAATACCCAATTCGCTCTGCCTCGAAAATGATACGTGTATGTAGATGTAAACCGGACGGGAATTATAATTGATAAGTGGTTCTTTTGTCTCACGGCGGTATCAATTATAATTCCCCTTCCCTTTTATATATATATATATATATATATATATATATATATATATATATATATATATATATATATATATATATATATTTAACGGTAGCTGATTCTATTCTCTATTTTCCAATATCGCTATTAATTTGTCATTGCTACATTTCAATCCCTCTTGTTGCATTTCTCTATTACCTCTGTCTTTTGACTTTCTACAATTATCTTTTTCCTTTCATCTCTTCAAGCTCTGTCTGGGCTCAACTCACAGAACTCTTAATAATAATAATAATAATAATAATAATAATAATAATAATAATAATAATAATAATAATAATAATAATAATAATAATAATAATAATAATAACAATCTAGATATAATCTCAAAACAATCCGGACATTCAGCTCATACTTCAGAAGAGATGACAATTTCTCAATACTTTCGCATCGTCAAAAGATAACAAGGATTGCAATTCCATTCATTCTTCTTCGCCTTCCGTTGTCTGAGACAACGTAACGAAATCTCCTCTCCAGCCTTCGCAACGCGTTCTCAGAGCCCACGTGCTTTTTGTGGAGTGAAAATAGGAACGTGAATGAAGGAGAACGAGTGGAAATAAGCAAGGGAAAAATGTGATGACGCAACGTCGCCGTCTCAAAGAGATCTTGAACGATCCTCGTCTTTTGCAAAGTTGAAGAAACGGTTCGCGACGTTCCTGTTCTGGTCTGGAAGAATAAGATTCACTCAATTATCTAGTTTTTTTTTTTTTTTTTTTTTTTTTGGCGAGATGGCTTGACATTTTTGTCTTCTTGTTTTGTTAATGAAAACGATGTTTAACTCACTCATTTAATTTTTTATTTATTTTTTTTTTTTGGCGAGATAGCTTGACTTTTATCTTGTTAGTTTCCTGTAAAAGAAAACTATTGTGCCGGCTTTGTCTGTCCGTTCACATTTTATTCTGGCCGCACTTTTTCAGGTCTCAAAAGCTACTGAGGCTAGAGGGCTGCAAATTGGTATGTTTGATGATTGGAGGGTTGATGATCAACATACCAATTTGCAGCCCTATAGCCTCAGTAGTTTTTAAGACCTGAGGGCGGACAGAAAAAAGTGCGGACGGACAGACAAAGCCGGCACAATAGTTTTCTTTTCAGAAAACTCAAACCTATTTTAGATGGGATAATTCGTTCCTTCCTTACTTAAAGCTGGGAAAGCCAATGATGAGCCCCGCGTGGGATCAAGAGATGAGAATTATAGAATATATAAATCACACGTCGAACGGCGTCTTTTCCTTATTCTCTACAATAATTCCTCTTTCTGTTCCTTCTTGCCTGGTTTCCGTTTAACCCTGATTTTAAAGCCGTAATATCCGGTTTTCTTTCCG
Organism: Macrobrachium rosenbergii; assembly: GCF_040412425.1. Lineage (NCBI taxonomy): Eukaryota > Metazoa > Arthropoda > Malacostraca > Decapoda > Palaemonidae > Macrobrachium > Macrobrachium rosenbergii. Next base: position 42,426,727 of record NC_089767.1, on the reverse strand, counting down.
TAAACAAATGTCCTATTTTAAGGCCGTAATATCAGGCTTCTTTCCGTAAACAAATATTCTGTTTTTAGGCCGTAATATCCAGCTTTCTTTCCGTAAACAAATATTCTATTTTTAGGCCGAAATATCATCCTTTCTTTCCGTAAACAAATATTCTATTTCTAGGCCGAAATATTACCCTTTTTTTCCGTAAACAAATATTCTATTTTTAGGTAAAATCCGGCTTTCATTCCATAAACAAATACTCTATTTTTAGGCCGTAATATCCAGCTTTCTTTCCATAAACAAATATTCTATTTTTAGGCCGAAATATCACCCTTTCTTTCCGTAAACAAATATTCTATTTTTAGGCCGAAATATTACCCTTTCTTTCCGTAAACAAATATTCTATTTTTAGGTAAAATCCGGCTTTCTTTCCATTAAAAAATATTCTATTTCTAGGCCGTAATATCCGGCCTTCTTTCCGTAAACAAATATTCTATTTCTAGGCCGAAATATTACCCTTTCTTTCCGTAAACAAATATTCTATTTTTAGGTAAAATCCGGCTTTCTTTCCGTTAAAAAATATTCTATTTTTAGGCCGTAATATCCAGCTTTCTTTCCGTAAACAAATATTATATTTTTAGGCCGAAATATCCCGTTTTCTTTCCGTGAACAAATATTCTATTTCAAGGCCGCAATATCCGGGTTTCTTTCCGTAAACAAATATTCTATTTTTAGGCCGTAATATCCGGGTTTCTTTCCGTACATAAATATTCTATAAAAGTTAAAACACGATGCAGTTAGTCTTGTGGGTGACTTTGTGATATGAGGTCAGTCTCTCAGACCTAGGTGGTAAATAATAATAATAATAATAATAATAATAATAATAATAATAATAATAATAATAATAATAATAATAATGGAAAATAAGGACCACATAAAAAAAATCGATGAAGAAAAGCAAACGGAAGGAAACGCAAAATAATAAATAAAAAAAATATATGAAAAAATTACCAGCAAAAAATACTCAGAATTTTTGGAGACCAATTTGTGCTTCATTAATGAATTTGAGAAAGCGAATGAGGCAAATTTTTCCTTCCAAAAGATTGTCTTTTTTTTTTTTTTTTCTGCGAGCGCTTCACCGACCCAATTACGTTCCGAATCAATTTACAAAATCTGAATAATGGTGGAGAGAAAACGAGAGTAAACTTTGTCATCAGCTCGTTAGCACTAATGTTATGCATACATGCATTCATACATACATACATACATACATACATACATACTTATCATAAACGTTTGTATTATAAAATCATTTATGTATCTAAGCCAAGAGAATTATTTGCAGAAATATAATATATAAACACGTAAGATATATATATGTATGTGTGTATCAGAAATTTGCATAGCCTATATATATATATATATATATATATATATATATATATATATATATATATATATATATATATATATATATATATATATAAATAAATGAATCACGAAAATATGGAACGCGATGAATATGTAAATAAAGATAAATTCCATGCAGGAAAGAGTAAAGGACTATAAGTCGAAAGGCCTTCCACCACTCCATTGTGTCTCTTACCTTCGTGGAATTTGTCTTTATTTTATATATATATATATATATATATATATATATATATATATATATATATATATATATATATATATGTGTGTGTGTGTGTGTGTGTATACGACCGTCCCCTTCAGCGACGTCAAAGACAATATATATTCACTGATAAAACTCTCTGCCTTTTTCCACGAGAATAACCCAAACAGACTGGGCTTTCATTTCCTGTTTCCAAAACGCGTTCGCCCGGGCCAAAGTAAACAAACATCAATTCATTTCCCAGGATAATTCGCGCAATTTTGTGCTTAATGAGAGTATGGGGGGACAGAGAGAGAGAGAGAGAGAGAGAGAGAGAGAGAGAGAGAGAGAGAGAGAGAGAGAGAGAGAGAGAGAGTTTGTGATGAATCAGAGATACATTTAATATGCATTACAACCTTATTTCCACCAATCTTGATATGTTTAAAAACAGTCTACACAACTTTGAAATTTATGCTGTAAAATCCAATGTAAGTGAAAGTTATCTTGCAAAATCCTAAGGATAATGAAATTTAAGATCAATGTTTGTGAAATTTATGCTGTAAAATTCATTGTTTGTGAAATTTATGTTGCAAATCCTAAGGATAGTGAAATTTATGTTGTAAAATCTAATGTTAGTGAAATTTATGTTGTAAGGTCTAGTGTTAATGTAATTTATGTTGTAAAATTTAATGCTCATTAAATTCATGCTGTAAGATCTAATGTTAATGAAATTTATGTTGTAAAATCCAATGTTGGTGAAATTTATGTTGTAAGATCCAATGTTTGTGAAATTTATGTTGTAAGATTTAATGTTAACGAAATTTATGTTGTAAGATCTAATGTCAATGTAATTTATGTTGTAAAATCTAATGTCAATGAAATTTATGTCGTAAGATCTAATGTTAACCATAATTATTATGCCTGTAAAAGCATGACTAAATATTTGATTGCAGTGTCCTAGAATTTAAGGAAGAAACTGTTAAGTCTCTCACATTTTCTCACAAGAAAAAAAATACATCTATCTTTCGGCGGTCTCGGTATAATGCTGTATGAGCCACGTCCCATGAAACTTTAACCACGGCCCAGTGGTGGCCTATCCTATATCGTTGCCAGAAGCACGATTATGGCTAACTTTAACCGTAAATAAAAAAAAAACTACTGAGGCTAGAGGACCGCAATTTGGTACGTTTGATGATTGGAGGGTGGATGATCAACATACCAATTTGCAGCCCTCTAGCCTCAGTAGTTTTTAAGATCTGAGGGCGGACAGAAAAAAGTGCGGACTGACGGACAAAGCCGGCACAGTAGTTTTCTTTTACAGAAAACTAAAAATATACTTCGCTCTAAATAGCAACGACATGTATACCGAACACAAAAAATCATGTCCAACTCATCCCAGAAAACAAATACGTAAACTGAAATATCTAACATCTATAACATTAATCTATCTCACATCCCGAATTAGAAATATCTGCAATGACAACCATTTTTAACTTGTATCTCGAATCAGAAAATACATATCCAAAAATCACCTGCAATACTTGACGCATAAAATTAAGCCTTTATATTCACTACAAAGCTTGAAGAGTATTTTCATATCTCCCGCGACCTCGCCCAAATGAAGCTTCAATACGAATTACGCAAATCACAAGAGTTAACGTAAAATGTCCCCAAGAAATGCCGGAAACTCATTAATCAAATGAATAGATCCAAGTGCAATAAATTACGTTTTTTACGTCCAACGAAAGGCTTAACGACTATTGTCATATCTCCCGCGACCTCGCCTTAATGAGTCGTTCATGCAGATTATGCAAATGACAAGAGTTACGCAAAAAAAATGTCAGCAGGAAATTTACAGAAATAACAGCCGTAATTCGAAGAGGTAGGTCAGTCGTTAATCAAATCCAAATCTAATCAGGAATCTCTTGGCCGGTGTTTTACGGTAACAAACGCATTGGTGAGTCTCTCGTTCTCGGTAATATATTCCCGGGAGTCCACGGAGAGACTGATTTGCATAAGTATCGAACCCGTTCATAACGAGAATTGTTGCCTGCAGAAAGATTGCCTTTTATCCTCACGGTTCAAAGGGGGGAGAGAGAGAGAGAGGGAGAGAGAGAGAGAGAGAGAGAGAGAGAGAGAGAGAGAGAGAGAGATGAAAGGTTTCACTCACCCTTGATATTTCTCTGTTTCACACACACATATACACACACAGAGAGAGAGAGAGAGAGAGAGAGAGAGAGAGAGAGAGAGATAGAGAGAGAGAGAGAGAGAGAATCTGATAAAAGGTTTCTCCCACGCCTGATATTTCTCTTTCTCTCTGAGAGAGAGAGAGAGAGAGAGAGAGAGAGAGAGAGAGAGAGAGAGAGAGAGAGAGAGAGAGAGAGAGAATCTGATAAAAGGTTTCTCCCACGCCTGATATTTCTCTTTCTCTCCCGGAGAGAGAGAGAGAGAGAGAGAGAGAGAGAGAGAGAGAGAGAGAGAGAGAGAGAGAGAGAGAGAGAGAGAATACCTGGAAAAAGATTTCACTTACATCTGATACTGAGAGAGAGAGAGAGAGAGACAGAGACAGAGAGAGAGGTAGTCTGATGAAAGGTTTCTCCCTATCTGATATTTCTCTTCCTCTCCTACAGAGAGAGAGAGAGAGAGAGAGAGAGAGAGAGAGAGAGAGAGACAGAGACAGAGAGAGAGATAGTCTGATGAAAGGTTTCTCCCTATCTGATATTTCTCTTCCTCTCCCAGAGAGAGAGAGAGAGAGAGAGAGAGAGAGAGAGAGAGAGAGAGAGAGAGAGAGAGAGAGAGAATTTGATGAAAGGTTTCTCCCTATCTGATATTTCTCTTCCTCTCCCACAGAGAGAGAGAGAGAGAGAGAGAGAGAGAGAGAGAGAGAGAGAGAGAGAGAGAGAGAGAGTATAATTAAAGAAATAATTAAAGTTTGTTTATACGGAAGGTCGAAGTCAACAGCCGCCCATGTGGGCGGTCCATTGGCTTTCCTTCCTAGAGTCGTGGGAAATGAACCTGATTCTATTTGCCTTAGGTCCTGTTACGCTCTCTCATTACAGAACTTATTCCATTTCTTCCCCACGGGGATAGGCCTAATTTTTTCCCCTCCCTAGTAACTCTGTCATCCT
>NC_089767.1:42374508-42417008 GCF_040412425.1 Macrobrachium rosenbergii | reverse complement strand
TTTCGTTTGCCGTTTCCTCTGACTCAGCCGAACAGCTGATTTGACCTCTCAGGTATGACGGATTTCCTCGGGTGCATTGCAGACAACGAGTTTGAATACCAAGCCTGATATATGTATATATATATATATATATATATATATATATATATATATATATATATATATATATATATATATATATATATATATATATACATATATATATATATATATTCGTAAAGGTGAATTAGGAGAAAATACCTTTGAAACTTAATTCAGTTCTTCTGGTACACTAATTAAATCGACGCACTATGCAAAAGGGCAACAAAACACGTTCGCAAAATGTGATATTGAAAATTCAAGCCCACTCATATTTCGAAATTCAAAAAAATACACAGTTACGTAAAAGCACTACAGACTTTTATCGTCTCACAAAATCATATATGGTACAATTCTCAGCATTATTCACAATACATCTTTAAACAAAACGAAATCATATAATCAACCACAGATAAAAATTCCATTCCCATCGAGAAGGACTTCACGAGCTCGATATTCGCGCGGGGGAAGAACAAACGAACATTTTGATGGAAATATTTTAGTCTTCTGAACATACATTCTGAGTGGCGACCATCTTTTCATACCTGCCTCTGGAAAGGTAGGTGACAAAGTGGGCTAAATTCCTTGGGTCATCTGACAAAGACACCCAAAATGTTTTTTGTAACTGAAGCACAAAGAGAGAGAGAGAGAGAGAGAGAGAGAGAGAGAGAGAGAGAGAGAGAGAGAGAGAGAGGCTTGACTTTAGATGACAAGCAAAAAGAGTGGGTCTTTTTTACAGCAAACGTACGTGAGGAGCTCTACAGAGAGAGAGAGAGAGAGAGAGAGAGAGAGAGAGAGAGAGAGAGAGAGAGAGAGAGAGAGAGTTCCTAAAAGAATTTCCAATTAGACCCATCAAGGAGTACTTCAGTAAGAAATACCGAACTCTCAAAAGGATACACAAAGTTACGAGAACAGGGGCCAAAAATCTTCCGGAAAAAGATACAGTTTTTAGTTTTCTATAAGAGGAAACTATTGAGAAGGCTTTGTCTGTCCGTCCGCATTTTTTCTCTCGCCCTCAGATCTTAAAAACTGCTGAGGCTAGAGGGCTGCAAATTGGCATGTTTATTATCCACCCTCCAATCATCAAAAAAAACAAATTGCAGCCCTCTAGCCTCAGTAGTTTTTATTTTATTTAAGGTTAAATTTAGCCATAATCGTGCGTCTGGCAACGATATAGGACAGTCCACCACCAGGCCTTGATTAAAGTTTCATGGGCCGCGGCTCATACAGCATTATACCGAGACTATAGAGAAACAGATATATTTTCGGTGGCCTTGATTATACGCTGTAGCGGCTGTACAGAAAACTCGATTACGCCGATTATGGCTAACTTTAACCTTCAATAAAATAAAAATTACATAGGCTAGAGGGCTGCAATTTGATATGTTTGATGATTGGAGGGTGGATGATCAACATACCAATTTGCAGCCCTCTAGCCTCAGTCGTTTTTAAGATGTGAGGGCGGACAGAGAAAGTGCGGATAGAAAAGTCACTAATATAAGGAGTAAGAGATAAAATGCAGCATAAAAAATATGTCGACTGATCAAAACCCGGCAAAAGCTCTGGCAATAATGCACGCCAAGACGGTTGCCAAGTTAGGCAGAAATTCCTTGACACTGCACTCGCCTTGGGAACGATGTCACGTTCCAGGTTGATAGAGGCAGCGAATATATAACACGATAAAAGGCGCAAGACCAAAGCTTCACGCACAGTGAATGCTTCATACCAAAAGTGTCACGCACGAGGCAAATCCTAAACGCGAGATCCTGAACTGACCCCGTGAGCGAGTTCGTCCACATCCTTTTGAAGTCCCATAGGATCTGCGGGCGCATGTGCATGCGATTTTATCTGATCGATGATACGGCATTTTCACTCTAAAATTCTGTTATTCTATTTGCTGGGTATTTCAGTTGAGCTTCCCAAGTTACTCTGATATCCATACTCGCAAAAGCTTCAATGCTGCCATCTGATAATGAGGCGAGAGTTAACTCATTCGTATAAATCCTAATTATCTTGTCATCTCACTTCATAATCAATCACTTTTAGGCACTCCACAAGCTTCAAGGATGCCATCTAATAATGATGCGAGAGTTAACTCGTTCGTATAAATCCTTCATTATCTTGTCATCTCACTTCATAATCAGTCACATTCAGTCACTCAAACCATTGCCCAATAAACCAAGACGATACGAGATTTAACTCATTCATGTAAGTCCATCATTATCTTGTCATCTCACGTCATATTCAATCACTTTCAGTCACTCAAACCACTGCCCATTAAACCAAGACGATACGAGATTTAACTCGTTCAGATAAATCCTTCATTACCTTGCAATCTCATTTCATATTCAATCACTTTCAGTCACTCAAACCATTATGCATTAAATCCAACATCTTTATTGCAATTACAAATTCCCGCTATGAAAAAATCCATATCTTGTTATCTCACCTCATATTCAGTAACATTCAGTCACTCAAACAACTATGCATCAAACCGTGACGAACTTTATTGCAGTTGCAAAGAATTTTACATTCAAAGCTTCACTCTCACAAAGCCCACACTTGCAGCAGATATTCAGGCATCAGAGAATAACCTCCAGAGATGTTCATTTCATCACATTTGACTTCTGAGAGAGAGAAGAGGAAAAACGAGCTAAATTTCCCAAGTCAACAAACAGAGTCAGCTATGTTGATTTTTTACCTCAAGTTTAATTGTGTTTACGCGAGAGAGAGAGAGAGAGAGAGAGAGAGAGAGAGAGAGAGAGAGAGAGAGAGAGAGAGAGATGAAGACTTTTCAATGAATTTCCCATTAGATTAGCAAGCTGAGAGAATATTTCAGTACGAGAATCCTTGCCTCAAAGAAGGGTTTAATAGGGAGGTAAGATCCAAAAATCTTTCAGGTAAAAATTATAGCTTTAGTTTTCTGTAAAAGAAAACTGACGTGACGGCTTTGTCTGTCCGTCCGCACTTTTTCTGTCCGTTCTCAGGTCTTAAAAACTGCTGAGGCTAGAGGGCTGCAAATTAGTATGTTGGTCATCCACCCTCCAATCATCAAACATACCAAATTGCAGCCCTCTAGCCTCAGTAGTTTTTATCTTATTTAAGGTTAAAGTTACTGGACCGTGGCTGAGTTTCATAGGCCGCGGCTAAGAGTTTCATGGGCCGTGGCTGAAAGTTTCATACAGCATATATGCTGTACAGAAAACTCGATTGCGCCGAAGTAACTTCGGCGCATTTTTTTTACTAGTTTTAGGTTAGGTTAAAAGTGCTGGGACGGATCCAGGTCAATTTAAGTATTGGAATAAAACTTTCTGACAAATCTATTGAGGTTTGATGACAAAACAACCATGTTTACGAAAGATGAAAGTGAAAGAGCAGCAGCATAACGAAAATAAAAAAAAAAAAAATTACTGCAGGCGGAATTACACATTGGTAATGATCCCATTCGCCTTTTCATTTTTTTTTTTTTGTGTTTTTTCTTTTAGTCAGTTTCCAAAGAATGGCAATTCTTGCGCATGGATTCCCCAAAATGATATTCAGCTTGCACTCATATTCATGGGTTAATGGTTCATATGCTTTTTAGCAAAAAACAATTACCCCTGATGCGAGGAATTATACATATACGTACAGATATAAATGTGTATATATCATTCCTAAACAAGGGTGTGTTGTCATCAAACCTTATTATACATATACATACAGATATATATGTATATAAATCTTTCCTAAACATGGGTGTGTTGTCATCAAACCTTATTATACATATACATACAGTTATATATGTATATATATCTTTCCTAAACATGGGTGTGTTGTCAGCAAACCTTAACAGATTTGTCAGAAAGTTTTATTCCAATACTTAAATATATATATATATATATATATATATATATATATATATATATATATATATATATATATATATATATATATATATATATATATATATATACTTATATGACAAGGAGGTACAGAAACCATAAAACATAGAGCACCTTTTATCTCCGATCTGGATACTTAACCTGGCTCTGAAAGAGGATTGGTATAACGTCCACTTCTAAACAATCCTCTCTCTTAGAACCTCTTACCTTTTGACGTATTGATAACGCAATTTCTCACCATTTCTTCATCTCATAAAGTACCTCCTCCTCCTCCTCCCTCACATTCTCGTTCCCATCCCATTATCAATATCCAATCCACTCTTGCCCTGCCTATTCATACAACGATTCTACTCTTCAAAGAACGCCCTCCTTTCCCGTCTCGGCAATCTTAGGAGGTTCGTTATCAGTAACAGCGTAATCCTGCTTGATGCTTCTTACGTGGGGATACAATCATGGCCAAGAGAAAGAGAAGGTCTGCTCACATTCCCCACCCTCAAAAAAAAATCCCCCATGTAGGCGGAGATTTGTCGACCTCCTTATTACGTCAGCTGGTGAACTGCGGCAACGAGCAGGTTGTACCTCTATGATACGTCATCGCCTACGTAGTTACCCCAGGTGGGAGGCGACTCCACCCGACTAGGTAGACTTTCCCTCTCTCTCTTGCCCTTGGATACAATATTACCTCTACAAGTATAATAACTATCGTCTGAGCAGAGGTTCTCTATTTCGTTATTCTGCCTCTACGGTGTTTGAGGTTTTCCGAGAAATTGAACAGGTTCAAATATTATCATGGTTTTGTAAGGAATGGAATGGAATATAGACTTTAGGCCAAAGGCCAAGCACTGGGACCTATGAGGTCATTCAGCGCTGGAAAGGAATTTGACAGTAAAAGGTCTGGAAGGTGTAACAGGAGGAAAACCTTTCACAGTTGCATTACGAATCAATTGTTAGGAGAGGTGGACAGCCAGATGGAAGAAAGAGAATATGAAAGGAGGTACAGTAAAAGGAACGAAAGGGGTTGTAGCAGCTAGGGGCCGAAGGAAGGCACGCTGCAGAGAACCTTAAGTAATGCCTACAGTGCACCGCATGAGGTGCACTGACGGCACTGCCCCCCTACGGGGTAAACCAAGAGATATTTTTGTGAAGTGAATGAAGCATTACTTAGTCTCAGAAATACTTCTTATGCAAAAATTAATCCCAAACCTAAATACTCTCTCTCTCTCTCTCTCTCTCTCTCTCTCTCTCTCTCTCTCTCTCTCTCTCTCTCTCTGTGAACGTATAAAAAAGGTAATATAACGTCAGCATGAAACACCAATTTATTCCGACAGGTTCCTTCCTTTAACATGAATTGAAAAGCCCCCAAATTCCTAAAATAATAAAATAGACTTAAACAATCCTAAAATAAAATAGTTTCAAACAATCCTTCACTAGAAAATCAAGCGAAGAATAGAAGGAAAATGATGCGCGAATTAAAAGCACTTTCAGTCTTTAATAAAAAAAAAAATAATAATAAAAAAAGATGGATAAGTTACGGTAACAAAGTTAACAAACTTTCCGCATAAAAATAGGCCGAGCTCCCTCCGACCTTAATGATTTTGCATGCCGCGCGTATAGCCTAACAAAAGGTCTACTAACAACAATAGATTACATCAGCCGCTTTCTCTAGGTTTTTCTTTTTAAGGAAAGTGGAAGATCCGGCGCCGGGATCTAGAGAAAATGTAAAGGCCTTCTTCTTCTTCTTCTTCTTCTTCTTCTTCTTCTTCTTCTTCTTCTTCTTCTTCTTCTTCTTCCGGAAGAAGTCGAGAGAGCATCTCCGTCTTCCCTTATCTCGGGGAAAAGATGAAAGGCATTTTTCAAACTTCCAGACAGTCTTATCTTTCGAGAAAGATTCAGCGTGAGTTAAGTCAATGACTCCTCGATGTTAGAAATAGATTGGATAACCCGTTCAAAGTTATTGACATCGATATATTTATTTAAAGAAGAATGAAACGGCTTCTGAAGTCAATGGCGTTCTAACCTTCAGGAAACGGTAAAAGAGTTATTTAATGTCAGTGTCGTCGCATTTTTGAAAACAGAGGAAATGCGAATTTTTAATGGTAAGTTTGGGAGAAGAAAATACACACGTCATTCTATATTATATACACACAAACAAAACACACACACACATATATATTATATACATATGTGTGTGTGTGTGTGTGTGTTTGTGTGTGTATACAATATAGAATGGCGTGAGTATTTTCAGCTTCCATTTTTATCATAAAGAATTCGCATTTCCTCTGTTTTTAAAAATGCGATGACACTGGCATTAAATTAAATTTTCTCTTACCGTTTTCTGAAGGCTGGAATGCCACTGACTTCAGAAACTGTTTCATATACATAAGCATACATACATATATATACATATATATATTTAATATATATATGTATATACATATTTTATATATATATATATATATATACATATACATATACATATATAAAATAAATGCTGTGACCAGTAAAGCATCTCGCAAAACAAAATCAACCACTAGCCAAAAACAAGCTGCACCTTCTTGCAAGAAATGAAAGAGAGTTTAGAAAAACATTCGGAGAACTGTTTACGACCTGACATTCCAAGATAAAGACTCGGGTATGCAAAGCGACAAAGGTCAGAGACAGAAAATGCACTCCCTGGAACCTCCGGAATAAGAGGAGCATAAAATTCTTCGCGGATCGTAAACGTGAAATTCTGCTCCAACGGAGGAACTGAATTCGCGGATACCACATTAACTTTTAATAAATATTTATGGGTATTTATGCACGTTCTGTCGAATATTACAATTACAATTTCTGCCAACAATTCGAATGAAATTAATGGCTAAAAAAAAACAGCTGCATGGACTGCAATATCAAAAGAATTATCTAAACTTTAGACTCCATTACACAGTAGTTATAAATTCAAATTTAAATACTGCATTACACGCTTAATATCATTTACCAGCTGGTCCGCTGGTATAGTGGTTAGTGTCGTGGTATGCCACTGAGATGTTGCTGGGGGGTTCGAGTCTCCCCCAGGGCCATAAAAAATCACTGGCTTTCTCATGATCAGTTACTGCCGCAGTGTCGGGGGGTGGGGGGGGTCTGCTGCGGTGGGAGGTTGAAACCAATATTCTTTGGGGGCTTGAATTTGAAGTCAGTGGCCCCTTTGGTGGGCTTGTTCCATGTGGACAGGTTTCATCTACTGAAATAATAATAATAATAATAATAATAATAATAATAATAATAATAATAATAATAATAATCTTTGGAAGCTTGAATTTCAAGTCAATGGCCCCTTGGTGGGCTTGTTCCATGTGAACAGGTCTCATCTACTGAAATAATAATATATAATAATAATGTCTCATAAACCATCATAACATGGACGCGAATTTGACAAATTTCTTGAAATATTCACCTTCTATTTCAAGTCAAAAGGAAATAATTATATACCGGACCACCAAGGCGAGAGAGAGAGAGAGAGAGAGAGAGAGAGAGAGAGAGAGAGAGAGAGAGAGAGAGAGAGAGAGAGAGAGAGAGAGAGAGGGGCAATTTCCACGAAATTATTTGGTGTTCTGAACACAAATTCGGAGTGACGTTCAGTTCATCACACTCGACTAGGGAGAGAGGGGAGACTAAATGGTTTAAATTCGAAGACGCCTATGCTGCTTTTGCAACTAAAGGTTTAACTCGGTCTGGGGACACGTAGCTACTCAATCGTCCCCGCCGCCACCCCGCCCCGACACACACACACACACACAGATCGAATAGAATGGAATACAGAGTTTAGGCCAAAGGCCAAGACCTGGGACCTATGAGGTCATTCAGCGCTGGAAAGGAAATTGAGAGTAGGTAGGTTGCAAAGGTGTAACAGGAGGTAAACTCCAACGCAGTTGCACTATGAAATAACTGTTAGGAGATGGAAGAAAGAGAATATGAATGGAGGTACAGTAAAAGGAGTGAAAGGGGTTGCAGAGAGGGGCCGAATAATGCCTACAGTGCATCCCGTGAGGTGCACCGACGGCGCTATACCCCCTATGGGGCACGGATCGAAAGAAAGGGGCTTCCTGAAGGACCCGGTAAGACCAACAAACAAGCTAAAGTTGGTAGGTTTTTACTGTTCTCTCTCTCTCTCTCTCTCTCTCTCTCTCTCTCTCTCTCTCTCTCTCTCTCTGTCAGAATCTCTTGAAACAATCTGCCAGGTCTGCAACGATAATGGGAAGTCTCATCAGTGTTAACACAGCTGGTCTAACTTGCCATTCCGAGGGTCCAAGTCAATATTTTTCGGTTAATAACGCGTCACTGAAAGAGGTCACAACGGACACTCGAAAAAGGAGAAATTCGACCTCTCTCTCTCTCTCTCTCTCTCTCTCTCTCTCTCTCTCTCTCTCTCTCTCTCTCTCTCTCTCTCTCTCTCTCTCTCTCAATTCAGGTATCCTTTACGTTACAGTAGTAGCCCAGAGACAATCATTGTACTCTGTAGACTAAAATGAACCCATCTAAAAAATTTAGATTCTTCTGCATCGTTATCGTGTAGGCCAGTGGCTCTCAACCCGCGGGGGGGGTCAGCAGTTTCTAAGGGGGGCGAGTGCCCTAGGGAAAAATTTTTAAAAGCTTGTAATAATATTCGTTATTCTCTTAAATAGAGTCGCTAAGAAGCAGTGTCAAGTATCTCACTAATTCATTCCCAAAAGAATAAAAAAAAAACCTTCTCTTTCTCTTATTTTTTAATTTTCCTTTAAATCTGGGAGAGAATTTTACTCATAGATGCAAGGTGGGGCGGAGGGAAGGACCAACTCTTGGAGGGGACGTGGTACTAATAATAAGGTTAAGAACCACTGGTATAGGCCATTGAATAATGGTCTGACACAAATAAACAAAAGAAGTATAAAGAATTTTCTTACAATTCTCTCACCTGTCAACATAAACACTAGACTTTCAGACGATTTATTTAAGACTCATTCTATTTATCGTTATAAAATAAATACATAAATAAAGCAGGATTAGTTGAGAAATCTTGGTGTCATAAAGCCTGAGGCAGACATGTTGAGATTTTATTGGTAAAAACTTAAAAAAACTCTTCTACAGCTGAGTGAGAATGGCAATTGTAGCTACTCACACGCAAGGTGACGAGAGAGATAAGGTCTACCCAACTGGGTGGAGTCGCCTCCCACCTGGGGTAAATACGTAAGCGATGACGTATCTGCGAGGTACCTGCTCGTTAGGGCAATTCACCTGCTGACGTAATAAGGAGGTAGACAAAGCTCCGCCTACATTGGGGGATTTTGGGGGGGAAGCGAGCAGACATTCTCTTTCTCTTGACCTTGCTCAGACCGTTTGAAAATTTGAAACTCGGTAGAAAAGACAAATTAATAGAATTAAACAAACAAACAAACTCATTCATATCTTTATGTTCGAGAGTTAACCACTCACAACCACTAATTTTCACACACAAAAATTAAAAAAATTCTCTGAGAATGCTTCGAGAATGCCAAAAGGTATCTTTGAGTCACACCACAGCGAACATGTACGTACCTATTTATGGACGACAAATAACACCATCTCTCTCTCTCTCTCTCTCTCTCTCTCTCTCTCTCTCTCTCTCTCTCTCTCTCTCTCTCTCCAAGTTAAAGCATCAGGCAGCGACGGAAATAGCGACAGAGACGACAGCCATAAATTGAAAAAAAAGAAGAAGAAGAAGAACTCTCCCGTCGCGATGACACAACGAAAGCTGAATTCCCAAATTAGAATTCGCTGTTTATGAGAAGTTCCTCCCGTTTCCGGAACAACGACAAACCGCTGTTAGGTGGATCTTCATTTTCGCGGGAGAGACTGAGGGTGTGCCGTTGCAAGGGTTCATTCTCTCTCTCTCTCTCTCTCTCTCTCACCCCTCCCATCGTCACTTTGATCAATCAACGAGACAATTCACCGCTCGCGCGAAGTTACGAAATATGAATAAAAAATGAAGAGTTCGCGGGTCCCCCCCCCCAAAAGAGAGATCTATAGGATAACAAGAGGGACTGACCCAACACTCTGGGGGTTGAGCATTTTTATTTTGTGAATGTTAAGAAATTATGTTACCGCGGGGTCTACTGTGGGAAATACAGACATATAATATATGAAGTCTACATTAATAAATAATACAGTGACTGAATTAAAGTTTACGAAACAGGAACCTGTTGCTATATTATATTCCAAATATTGGTTAATATACAAGTGTGTGTATATATATATATATATATATATATATATATATATATATATATATTATATATATATATGTATATATATACATATATACAGGGTTCTTCTTCCCCATTTTCCAACTAGTCTTTGTCACCAATAAACACCAACAGTGCTACAGTATCTTATCACTGTAACAAAGCGTTCTCTATTAAGATCATCAACAGCCTTATTAAGCTCTAAATTGGGACGAAGGAATTAATTGTAGATGATATTACGTGCACAAAATATCACTTACTAGTTACGAGACGCCTGGTTTTATATGCAAAATCAAAGGCTTTAAATTGTATTTGATTATAATAATTACAGCTAAATATTTCATAACTGCTGAAAAAAAAATTTTGTAATAACTCCACCCCTCATTATTTTCACGGATATTTGTTTTCACTATCCACCAACACCCCTTTGTGCAGAATTTCATTTCTCATTTTCTTTCTCTCATTAAGTAATAATTTCATTCTACCTTACCAAATGCAATGTGCAGTCATTATTTTTTCTCAGCTTGCAAAACCTCACTGCCCGCAGTACACCAATGTCTTCCTGGTTGCGTTTCGTCTCTGAAATCTTTTTGATATTTTCCTTTGAACAGTTTCTTTTTAGGTGAGTTTCCATGCTGGGTTATATACTCATTTGGGTGTCCCATTTCGATATTAAATGGTAGTATTTTATGGGGGCTTTGTTATGAACAGAATAATATTAAAATATCACTGGAAAGGCGATTTACCATAATTATGCGCGGTGAGGAATGTTGGCATTTCTCTAATGCTTCATTTTTAGTGAGTTTGTTTTTACAACTAGGTTTAAAAATGTTGTGGGCGTGGGCGTGGGCGTGGGCGTGGGCGTGGGCGTGTGTGTGTGTATTGTACTTAATCACTATTTGGAATAACATCAGCTAATCAGTTTCCTTTTTGTTTTTATCACACATACATACACACCCACACACACACAAACACACACACCCACACACACACCCCACACACACACACAACACACACACGCCCACACACACATTTTTATACCCAGCTGTAAAAACAGAATCACTAAAAATGAAGCATTAGAAATATGTAATTTTCCCTCATCGCGCGAGATCATGATTAATCGCCTTTCCAATATATATATATTTTAAATTTATTTACGCATAAAATCGCGGAGCAAAACTCAAAGTCCTTTTTTACATAATTCCCTTTGGGGGGAACTTGATGCCAATATATTTAAAGGCTGAATTGTTTTAATTTTTGATATGCAGCTACGAAAAACGACAACAAAAAATAAAACATCAAACTGACGACTTGAAGTTAGAAAAATACAAATGGTTTTATACTTTCCATGTCATAAATAAAGTAATAAAATAGATATCAGTATTTTTGACTGTGGAAAACTTTAATAGAGCGTTCCTACTAAATATATTATATATATATATATATATATATATATATGTATACTTATATATATATATATATATATATATATATATATATATATATATATATATATATATCATATATATATAATCAGAGACAAACAAAAAGGCAGACAGTTATTGGTCAGCACTGAGAGAGAGAGAGAGAGAGAGAGAGAGAGAGAGAGAGAGAGAGAGAGAGAGAGAGAGAGAGAGAGAGAGAGAGAGAGATTAGTAATACGACACTGTCAGACAGACAACTAAATACAGGTCAGAGAGAGAGAGAGAGAGAGAGAGAGAGAGAGAGAGAGAGAGAGAGAGAGAGAGAGAGAGACTGTCGCAAATAATCCTCTCATGGGGGGCAAAAAAAAAAAAGAGAAAAAAAGGCATGATCATTACCGTGCAGGGAATGCAATCAGAGAAGCTTACAGCAAGGAAGTCATTTCTGGTCGTTATGTACCGCGGGATATCTCGTTACGCCAATGACGCAAGCCTTGGCGTAACGGGCGGTGCATTAGTAGGTTTCCTACCGAGATGGGACGAGGGAAGATGTGTCAGGATGGCTCCGAACGCCCACAGAATATCGAAAGCATTCAATAATAATAATAATAATAATAATAATAATAATAATAATAATAATAATAATGTGGATTTGACAAATGTGTGTGATTTCTCTTCAGAGAATTAATTCTTTTTGGATTTTACATGACTTGCATGCATGCATGCGACTGCAATCTATCTATCTATCTATCTATCTATCTATCTATCTATATCTATCTATTATACTGTATATATGTATATATATATATTATATTTATATATATATATATATATATATATATATATATATATATATATATATATATATATATATATTTATATTTATATTTATATTTATATTTATATGGGGACACGAACCCACGATTATATTTATATTTATATATATATTTATATTTATATTTATATATAAATACGGTGTGATACATATATATATATATATATATATATATATATATATATATATATATATATATATATATATATATATATATATATGACTCTCTTCTATTCCTTATTCGTTCAACAACATATTTTGAAATAAATAAACGTCATGGTGTGGACACAAAATTAAAACATGACACTAACATACATAAGAAAAAAGTACAAATAAATTACGTACAACGAAATACATAATCATTTACATCGCTTCTTGGACTCCACGGACATCGCATTTCGAATGTATGTTCCGGTTGGGACCATATGTGTCAAATTCAGTCACTCAATCAATCAATCACGATCCGAAGCACCTGGCCCGTTCACTTTCTTAATGGTGCTGATGATGTTAATGAAACGACCAAATTGCTCACACCAGTTCGGGTATGTAAAGCAAGATCTTAGTATATTTCGGAAATTTTGTCTTAATAAATATCTTATAAACCTTATTAAATTACAATTTAAAGACGTTAAATTGCTACAGACCAAGATGAGAAATGCTGTCGGTCATTAGATTCAGAATTTACCTCGAAGACCTAAAATTCATTTCTGGTGGAGACAGTTTGACATTACTGGCTGGGCACAAACTCAGAGTCACGTCAGAGGAGAGAAAACCGGTTGAGGTGAACACATTTCACATATCATACCCCTCACGAATTCTGGTTACCAACCGTAGTTAGATTCCTGTTTATCAGGACTCGACCAAATTATCGCAGAAAATATATACAGTAACTACTGTTCTGAATAAGGCAAAATAACGAGAGGTAAAGTAGTTGTACTGGCTGAATAAAACTGATGGACTGAACCTACAAAGAGTGATGTAATTGAATATGCACCAGGAACGAGGCTCCCTTATACACCAGCTGACAACAGTTGAATTATTCTTTAAGAAGTGGGGAAATGAACTTCGCTACGCCAGACACAGTGTATAATCAGCTATAACCAAGGCTGCATTAGAGAGAGTAAAATATACGACAAGAAACACCGAGAAATGGCATTAAAGTACAATGTCCTACGACTGACCAGTGGCTATAAAATGGTTATAGGACCCTTTTTAGGGGGAGGGAATGTCATTAAAAAAACAGGCGGAGGTTCTTCATTACAGGGCAAGGGAAATTTATTCACTGCTCTAAGGTTCTAGGAATTTAAACATCACCATGTATAATATTTTATACATGTGTGTGTACACAAATATATATATATATATATATATATATATATATATATATATATATATATATATATATATATATATATATATATAATTACATATTATATATATACATCTGTGTGTGTGTCCTGTACGTATACACCACCAGACGCAAATAAACAAAAGTCAAATTTTCGCAAAACACAAAAATGAACTTTAGAAAACAATTCTGAGATCACTCATAGCAAACCCCGATTTTTCTGAAAAGACACAGGATGGAATGAAACCCTGAGAATCCTGGCCGTGGAATTGGTTGAGAGAGAGAGAGAGAGAGAGAGAGAGAGAGAGAGAGAGAGAGAGAGAGAGAGAGAGAGAGAGAGAGAGATATTTGTTTTGTAAGCTTAAAAATCTGATGAATATTTATTTATTTATTTTGTAAGCGTGAAACTTTGATGAATGTTTATTTATTTTGTAAGGTCAAAACTTTGATGAATATGTATTTATTTATTTTGTAAGGTCAAAACTTTGATGAATACCTGTTTGTTTATTTTTTAGTTGAAAACTTTTGTGAATATTTATTTATTTATATTCTAAGCTTAAAACTTTGATGAATATCTATTTACCTATTTTGTAAGCTTAAAACTTTGATGACTAGTAACTATTTTGTAAGCATAAAACTTTGATGAATATTTATTTATTTTGTACGCTTAAAACTTTGATGAATACCTATTTATTTATTTTTGGAGCTTAAAACTTTAGTGAACATTTATTTATTTATTTTGTAAGCTTAAAATTTTGATGAATATTTATGTATTTATTTTGTAAACATAGGAATTTATTTTGTAAGCTTAAAACTTTGATGAATACTTATTTATTTTTGTAAACATAAGAATTTATTTGTAAGCTTAACACTTTGATGAATATTTATTGATTCATTTTGAAAACGTAAGAATTTATTTTGTAAGCTTAAAACTTTGATGAATATCTATTTATTTCTAGGCTTAAAACTTTGATGAATCTTTTTTTAGTTATTTTGCGAGCTTAAAACTTTGCTGAATACTTATCAATTTCGCCTAAAGAGGATATGTGAGACTGAAAGACTGAAATTTTTAAAAGACGAGGAACTCCGACCTGAAAAACGCTTTATTACTTTCCATCTGATCCCCCCCCCCAGCCTTTTCCATTAAAACTATGGGGAGCTGGTAATTAACTGCGGGTATTTTTCAAAGGGTATTTTTTCCAACCAGGATGAAAGGGCGTTGTTCGTTTCTTCCTCCAAATCCTCAAGTTAAGTGAAACACGAAAAAGAAACAGAAATAAAACGGTTTAAGCCAAAGGACTTGAGGATGGAAAAAAAAATAAACCCAGATTGCAAAACCAAGACAACACATCTGGAAACAAATAAAAAATGCGCCGAAGTTTCTTCGGCGCAATCAAGTTCTCTGTACAGCGTATAATGCTGTATGAGCCGTGGCCCATGAAACTTTAACCACGGCCCAGTGGTGGCCTATCCTATATCGTTGCCAGAAGCGCGGTCATGGCTAACTTTAGCCTTAAATGAAATAAAAACTACTGAGGCTAGAGGGCTGCAATTTGGTATGTTTGATGATTGGCGGGTGGATGATCAACTGACCAATTTGCAGCCCTCTAGCCTCAGCAGTTTTTAAGATCTGAGGGCGGACAAACAACCACACAGCCATTTCAATAGTTATCTCTTACACAAAACTGAAAAGACGGTGCCCTAGTCAAAAAGAAAGAGACAGACAGACCTGCCACTTGAATCATGAAAGCTCACAAGTGTCAGAGGAAAAAAACAGAAGCAAGGAGAGAGTTCCACAGCTTGACAGTGGAGTGGAACAATCATCCAGCCAATGGGCATAATTCGAAGATAATTTCAACGGAGTTAATAAGGAAGAGGAAAGACTATTCTTTGGCTTGAAGATGCAATGGCCAAGACACTACCTTTGGAAAAGATTTTTTGAGACTGAGAACATCTTGAACGAGCGATTATTGAACAGCCAATTAACGGATCAAAATAACTGTTTGCAGATCAAGGCAAACGGTGAACATCCAAATATGAGAGCCACATTTCAACTGGGGGATTAATAACAGAACATGCGACACAACAACACTTAATCT
Source organism: Macrobrachium rosenbergii (assembly GCF_040412425.1). Taxonomy (NCBI): domain Eukaryota; kingdom Metazoa; phylum Arthropoda; class Malacostraca; order Decapoda; family Palaemonidae; genus Macrobrachium; species Macrobrachium rosenbergii. The sequence continues at coordinate 42,401,107 of NC_089767.1, read as the reverse complement.
TTCAGGGACTTCAACTGAAATCACCTGAGCGCCAAAACTGTCAACACGAGTCAAGAGGAAGAAGCCTCGACTGAAATTTCATCACAGCTGAAAAAGTGAGTGGGTGCGTGCGCCAAGGATATCAATATTGGCTAAATCATGAAGTCCCAATTTCGATCTGCTCACGTAATGAGAGTTGACAGATGAGGAGTCGTTTTCTCGATTAATAACAAACATGAGCAGGAGGTTCCGGTGAACGCAAAGGGTATATCGAGAGAGGAGTCACACTCCAGAAGGTCACTGATAATTAGGAGGAAATGAATGGGCGAGAGAGCAGTGCTGGAAGGACACCACTGGAGACGAGGAGGCGGCTGGAAATGAGGGCAGGATAGCCCGGCCTTTTCATCAGCAGGATAATTTTTAGATGCATCTGGGTATCAAAGGGGAGGAGAGGTCGATTTGGAGAAACTGTGGGAATTTTTATTGGCAATCTGGCAGATTTTTTTTTTTTTTAAGTAGGAGACAAGATTATGGTATCTAATTTCCTCTTTGAAAAAAAATTTTTTTCTTTCTGTGTACAAAAATGAAAACGATTCTGGCAGATTTTTTTTTTAGTAGGAGACGAGATTATGGTATTTAATATCTTCTTTGAAAAAAAAATTCTTCTTTCTGTGTACAAAAATAAAAACGATTCTGGCAGATTTTTTTTATCAAATTTCCTCTTTGAAAAAAAAACCTTCCCTCCTATGGACAAAAATAAAAACGATTCTGGCAGATTTTTTTTTATCAAATTTCCTCTTTGAAAGAAATAATTTCTTCCCCCCTGTGTACAAAAATAAAAACGATTCACGGCAAATAAACCCACCCTTGAGTAGCAGCGTCAGAAAGGTAAGCTGGACGTAAAAGTCTCAGGAATGGTCAAACTAAATGTTAAATGTAGAGAAAGTTATAACGGAAGAATGGGTACATCTCTCAATAAGAGAGGCAAAGAAGATACCAACAATACGAGCCACGAGGCGAATGTTTCGGCAACGAGAGCAACAAAACGAAAGAGAAACGCCTGTCCTGTCACCGCGCTGCGATCTCTTAAAGCCGCAAGAAAAATGGAAATTGTTGGTGCGGAGAGAAAAAGAGAAAGACTCTCAATCACACGGCTGAAACTTATGACGTTAATGGTTTGCGCTATAGAATAACACGCAATACTCTGAGAGAGAGAGAGAGAGAGAGAGAGAGAGAGAGAGAGAGAGAGAGAGAGAGAGAGAGAGAGAACAGGACGTTATTTTGACCATGGGGTCATGTCGTATCCGTACCTGGAGCATCCTGACTTTCACCAAATTGAAATCACCTCTTGTCATCGATATATATATATATATATATATATATATATATATATATATATATATATATATATATATATATATATATATTAGCTGAAGCCACTTGGAAAGTGCCCCTGAAGATGTGTTTTAAAATACACGAAAGTACTTGGCACTCAGTCGTTTCATTTAGAACTTTCCAAGTGGTTTCAACTAATAAACATAATCACGCGCTTACTTTTGTGATTTCTTAGTATACACACACACACACACACACACACATATATATATATATATATATATATATATATATATATATATATATATATATATATATATATATATATATATATATACGTCATTCTAAGTAGATTGAAACACACACTGAGCCTCGCTAATTACGATTACGAATACCTGGGCAAATTCTTTAAATGCACAATGGGCCACTCATACTTTTTTGAATTATACGCTGACAGATAGTGAAATGTGGATAGAAAACACCGCAGACTTAATCACTAGCCTTCAACTACAGTACATTATTATTATTATTATTATTATTATTATTATTATTATTATTATTATTATTTATTATTATTATTATTATTATTATTAAAACAGTTTCACCAGACCACCCTAGAAGTTACGAGAGAGAGAGAGAGAGAGAGAGAGAGAGAGAGAGAGAGAGAGAGAGAGAGAGAGAGAGAGAGAGAGAGAGAGAAGTATTTAAAAAAAAATAATCCAAATCAGCAACAAATACCAGACCGCTTTTCCTCAAAGTCCCTCTCCCACGCGGCATAATTCTTTGACTAAGGACTCCTGGGCCGGACAGCTTCCAATCGGATACTTTTAGCAAGTGTCCGAAAGAGTCGTCAATCTCAAAAAGCGCTCAGCGAGACTCATTTGTTTCCCCTTTGCGTCAAGAGGCCTCGTTCTCAGAATCTCTCGAAACAATTTCCGCGTATTTTACCTCTCGGCGTTGAACGGCAGAATGAGGTGGGTGAGACGCCGTACTTTGCGGAACCGTTTTGCGTCTATCTTTCTCTATATTTAACAATATATATATATATATATATATATATATATATATATATATATATATATATATATATATATAAGTTCTGAGGTGGCTTGTAGAATTTATTTGCAACACTAAAGTACCACCCATACGATTTAAAATGTTGTCGGAAAAACCACATGACAAATACTTCTCTAATTTCACATACATACATACATATACATACATATATTATATATATGTTTGAATGTATATGTGTATATATTTGTATACATATATATATATATATATATATATATATATATATATATATATATATATATATATTTATATATATATGCACACATGTATGAATGACAGTTTTGTTACCAATACACAAGTGACTTCTCTATGCTCTCAATCGTTAGACCACAAATACCTCCTAATATCATCGAAGTAACTCTGAATTGGGAATAACTTGCACCCAAACGGAATTACACATGTGATGCGCACACCTGCCCCGGCCCGAATTCGACTTTTAAGCGTTTTGGTTTTTGAAAAAGATATGAGAATGACAGTAACTTAACGATGCAACCTTCATTCATAATTTATACATAAATTATTAAAGCATTTCTCTCTGCGCAAAATAAGAATCCACTGGAATAAGAAAACGATGATCTTTCCTAGATAGTGACCCCCCAAGGGTTTTCGGGGGTCGTTTCCTAGGGCTAATATTTCTTGGGGGTCATTATCTTTATGATATTTACAGTCTTTATGCTTGTACTAAACACGCCGCAAAGGTGGATACAAGCCGGGTTAAATCCCTTGTTGGGGGGGTGTCACTATCTAGGAAAGATCCGAAAACGCGAATGCAGAATCATTCCAGAAATGGAATCTGATAAGACTTTATATAGGCCAAGGCTAAACATAAATCGAGACCACCAGACCCCCACAAAGCAGACACTTCCAGCCTGTGGGAAGCCGATGGTACTTGAAGCGACGAGAGAGAGAGAGAGAGAGAGAGAGAGAGAGAGAGAGAGAGAGAGAGAGAGAGAGAGAGAGAGAGAGAGAGAGAGTTTACCTTTGAGCTCTTCCAGCCACCGAGACGGCATTCAGAATGCGTCTAATTCCGTCTTCCGTCGCCTTTGATTGCCAGTTTACGGAGTTGTTTCTCGACCTGATCCGGTTTGGTTCTGGATCAGAAGGATGTACGTGGTGGATCGTGCATGGATGGGGGTTCTTACACACGCACACGAATGGGAAACGTACATAAACACGAATGGGAAACGTACATAAATGGTCTGCATAATGTAGAAATGAATCTGCATGAGGCTCGGGAAGGAGAGGTAGAAATGCAATGTTCAGATGTGCAACTGAAGTGTTTACATGCCGATGCATGCAATACGGGTGCAATTGCAAGAGGATGGTTTTCATCTGATTTAATTGTACGGGTGAAGTGCTTAAAGAATTTTAAGGAAACAGTCGATCATCGTCGCAGGTAATGGTCAAGACAAGACGGTGAAAGCAGAAATAGTGAATGCTTGATTTTTTATCACTCTCAAGACAAAAAAACAGTTTCTGAATGAGTTTTTTATATATTCAAAAGCATAAACATAAAGAATGGAATACGGTGTGTATTAAAATCACGAGATTAAAAGGAAATAGAGATGAGGTAAACGTCAAATGAAATAAATGATGGAAGTTTTCTGTAAAAGAAAAATATTGCGCCGACTTTGTCTGTCCGTCCTCACCTTTTCTGTCACTCCTCAGATCTTAAAAACTACTGAGGCTACACGGCTGCAAATTGGTAAGTTGATCATCAACCCTCCATTCATCAACCATACAAAATTGCAGCCCTCTAGCCTCAGTAGTTTTTATTTTTTTTAAGGTTAAGGTTAGCCATAATCGTGCGTCTGGCAACGATATAAGACAGGCCACCATCGGGCGGTGGTTAAAGTGTCACGGGCCGCGGCTCATACAGCATTATAACGAGACCACCGAAAGATAGATCTATTTTCGGTGGCCTTGATTGTACGTTGTAGCGGCTGTACAGAAAACTCGATTACGCCGAAGAAGCTTTGGCGCATTCTTTACTTGTTTTTTTTTTATGTGAGATGATCTTTCTGCGTTGCAAGATATTTACGAAAACAGATTTGGTCTCGAAAAGGAATGGAGAGTAAAACAACAACATAATACATGCAAATTTACATACATATGTGTACGTGAGTGTGCATGCATGCATCTATGTAGCATGCGTGAATGTATTCGTAGATATTGTCTAGAATAACATACAACCTTTCATCTGTATGTATATATATATATATATATATATATGTATTTATATATATATATATATATATATATATATATATATATATATATATATATATATATATATATATATATATATATATATATGTATGTATATATATATATATATATATATATATATTATATATGTGTATACATATTATATATACATATATATATAAACAAATGAGAAAACTTAGCTAGTATAAGAAGGATGATTACAAAAATTAAAAAAACTATACTGGAGGAAGTGTGCACTGAAAAAGATTAAGGAACACACAGATCCAGTCACAAAAATTGCAAATGGAGCGAAACAGTCTATTGAAATTATACCCTGTGCCCACGCAGTAGAAGTGACTCGACTTCGCCAGACTATCCTAGACAATTATAAACAATTATTCCGAACAACAACATAAAGAAAGTCCACTCTCTTTCATTAGACAACTAATGAGGTCAAAAAGCACGAATCCTTCTCAAGTCAAGAGTTTTGTGTTCTTCTGAGAATGACTACAAAGGACGGACTCATTCTGCATCAAGTCTAATGAACAAGGCCTTTTATACATGTCAAGATGATTTTAGGTTGGTGAGTAAATATAAGCAAGCAAAAAATGTGCCTAAGTTTCTTCGGCACAATCGAGTTTTCTGTACAGTCGCTACAGCGTATAATCAAGGCCACTGAAAATAGATCTATCTTTTGGTGGTCTCGGTATAATGCTGTATGAGCCACGACGCATGAAACTTTAACCACTGCCCGGCGGTGGCCTATCTTATATCGTTGCCAGAAGCACGATTATGGCTAACTTTAACCTTAATAAAATCAAAATTACTGAGGCTAGAGGGCTGCAATTTGTTATGTTTGATGACTGGAAGGTGTATGATTAAGATACCAATTTCCAGCCCTCTAGCCTCAGCAGCTTTTAAGATCTGAGGGCGGACAGAAAAAAGTGCGGACGGACAGACAAAGCCGGCACAATAGTTTTCTTTTACAGAGAACTAAAATAGAGGAATTTTGAGAAAGTCTGAGGTTTCTTTATGAGTGTGCTTCTCTAGCACAAATCAGGAGAACAGAAAACGTCAAATTAATCGTCTGCTGAGTTTTAAGTTTCTGCTGCAGCTACAGATCAACATTCGTGACGTCACGGGCCCCGGCAAGGAGATTGCCTAGATCCGTCTGAAGCAAGTGGCAGATTTTTTGCTATAAAATTGGCAAAAAAACTTTCTCATTCTTTTAGCATTCTTGTTTGTTACTGATATGGAAGAATGAGTATAGTGCAATATATTCAGGAAATAACCCTTTAATAATTGTTTATCAATAACTATTTCTTTAATTTCTTATGAATTTGGGTAAATTCTCATCTGATGGCCTCTTTTCTTACCTATTATTTTACCAGTACAGTAGTACAGTAATAGAAATAATGACAGTAGACAATGAACTAATACGAACAACGATATTATTAGTCATACTACTAGTAGATGTAATTCCTGCCAGTTGTGCACTAGTTACTTTAAATAATCTACATAACATCAGAAATAAAAGGATAAAACAACTCTACAACACTGTCTACCAACATTCAGCATTTTTTTTCCAAAATACATCCAGCAAAAAATGCTACAAAACTCATCCCATTAGAGAATGATGTTCGGGGAGGAGGAGGAGGAGGAGGGAGGAGGAGGAGGAGGAGGAGGAGGAGGAGGAGGAGGAGGAGGAGGAGGAGGAGGAAGGAGCCTCGTTATATGACATTTTTCATCAACCGATTTCCAAAACTTTTGGTTTGTTTTCGAACGTCCGTAATGCAACTTTCGGAAATATAAAAGGTCCGCCTCTAAGCCCCTGAACAAAAAAGAAAAAAAAATTATTTTATATAGAATTGTTGGCATTTCGGCATAAAATCATTTCTGTAACCTTGACAAGAAAGACAAGGTCATTCTGAGTGAGGTACAATGATGAAGTGATAAGAAAATTCATTTTAAAAAATTGGGATTATGAAAAATAATACTAAGGACAAAACCGAGAACTTTCGACACATACAATAACAATGCCATAACAATTAGGAGAAAACAATAACAATACCATAACAATTATAACAAGGAACTGCAGCTAGATTTAACAGAGAACACCACAACGCTGACCAGAGGGTCATATTCTGTCAAGAAAACATGATTTAACCTTCAACTGTTTCTAAACTTCCGTAATAAAGGAGTTCTTTTTTTTAACTCGCCACCTAACCCGAGACGCCCCCCAAAAAAAGGTAAAAAATGAGCCGAAGTTTCTCGGCGCAATTGAGTTTTCTGTACACGTATAATCAAGGCCACCAAAAATAGATCTATCTTTCGGTGGTCTCGCTACAATTCTGTACGAGCCGCAGCCCATGAAACTTTAACCACGGCCCGGTGGTGGCCTATCCTATATCGTTGCCAGACGCACGATTTTGGCTAACTTCAACCTTAAATAAAATAAAAACTACTGAGGCCAGAGGGCTGCAATTTAATACGTCAGATGATTGGAGGTTGGATGATCAACATACCAATTTGCAGCCCTCTAGCCTCAGTAGTTTTTAAGATCTGAGGGCGGACAGAAAAAGTGCGGACGGACAGACAAAGCCGGAACAATAATTTTCTTTTGCAGAAAACTAAAAAAAATAAATAAAAGGAAAAAGGACAATAATTCAGACAAGTTTGTTAATTTTCCCAAAACGCGCGCCTTCCGCTACCCCTGGGCCCAGCCCTGGATTTACGGCTGAGGCAGAGAGAACGTAACCGATGGTCTCCTTATTTCTCAAGAGGGGGAAAAAGTAATGGTGAGGAACAGCAAAGCTGTGGTGGTTGTTGGGGATTTAAGACAGAGTACGGGATGGGAAGGTCAACGAATAACGACCGTAATTTTGGGAGTTGGGTATAGCGTAGTAGGGGTAGGGGGATGGATGGGGGAAGGTGGATGAATGAGACTGAGTATAGAGATACACCCATCTATGGGCAGGGAAGGGTGATGATGATGACGGCGAGGGAATTGGGGGGGGATGGGGGAGGGGGTGAGGTCTACCCTCAGGCGATAGCTAGAGAGTAAGAGGCGGAACGCCTTCTAAATTATTGCCTCGATTAGACCTTCTTTCACTTACTCAGTCTTATTGGGCTCTCTCTCTCTCTCTCTCTCTCTCTCTCTCTCTCTCTCTCTCTCTTCCACTTCATTTCATTACTGTCCTTATGGCCCTTAACTTCTATTATTAAAGAAATGGCCAGGGAACGCCGTAATTAAGGAATCTCTACGAGTCTCTACATTACAGTCGATCTTTTCTTATACTTGAGGAGGAGAATTATCAATTTTGTTTTGGTTGGGGAGTCCAGAGGTCCACATCAAGTCTTTTATCCCTCTCAACACCGTCATGCTCATATATAATGTACATATATTTCAAGAAGAGAATTATCAATTTTGTGTTGGTTGGGGAGTCCAGAGGTCCACATCAAGTCTTTTATCCCTCTCACCACCATAACACATATATACATATACTTCAGGAGGAGAATTATTAATTATCAATGTTGGTTGGAGAGTCCAGAGGTCCACATCAAACCTTGTCAAAACCTTAATATACTTATATTAAGGCAAAGGGCCGTCCTGATACAAACAGACTAAATCTGAACAACCAACAAGCAAATTATAAAAAAAAAAATTGATAATAATGAATCTACTAAAAATAACAGAAGGAATTTTTAATGATTTTTAATACATTTTTAACAACAATTATTATAAATATCATAACAAAAATACAGAAACAAATAAATGAAAAAAATAATAAAACAAGTAAAAAAAAAAGCATACAAGTTTCTTCAGCGCAATCGAGTTTTCTGCACAGCCGCTGCGGCGTATAATCAAGGACACCGAAAATAGATTAATCTTTCGCTGGTCTCGGTATAATGCTGTATGAGCCGCGGTCCATGAAGCTTTAACCACGGCCTGGTGGTGGCTTATCCTATATCGCTGCCAGAGGCACGATTACGGCTAACTTTAACCTTAAATAAAATAAAAACTACTGAGGTTAGAGGGCTGCAGTTTGGCATGTTTTATGATTGGAGGGTGGATGATCCCCATACCAATTTGCAGCCCTCTAGCCTCAGTAGTTTTTAAGATCTGATAGATTACAGGAAAAGTGCGGACAGAAAAAGTGCGGACAGAAAAAGTGCCGACAGAATAAAGTGCGGACAGACAGACAAAGCCGGCACAATAGTTTTCTTTTCAGAAAACTAAAAATGGAAGATAAGAGTAAATCAAAGACTCATTATCGTCACGGAAAATTTCGACACTGCTCCATAAATATTTTTCGGGACAGGGCCTGAGCCTCTCCTCAGCGACCTGTTAGTCTAACAAGATTTTTTTCGAGCCAGACAGGTCCACTTCCTCTCGGCTGTGAACAATTTATTGGACCGGAACGCTGCGAAATGAAATGCTACGAAAAACGGAATACAAATTTGATTTTGGATCACAGATTAGTTTGACTTTTTGCCCTGTGATGCGTGTAGGTTTTAGAAGCTCTTGAATTTTAGCAAATTTGAGTATATATAATTATGCTGTCTCTATTTTTATAGTGATAAACATACACACACATACTGTACATACATACATACACCCACACATACACACACACACACACACACACACACACACACATATATATATATATATATATATATATATATATATATATATATATATATATATATATATATATATATATATATATATATATATATATATATATAGGGTTTTATCACATTTTCTTATGATTCAATTGATTTTGAACATTACTATCTTAATTTCTCTCTCTCTCTCTCTCTCTCTCTCTCTCTCTCTCTCTCTCTCTCTCTCTCTCTCTCTCTCTCTAGAGCTGTTAATCAGCTCAGTGGTCTAGTTAAACTAGCTATACTTATATATATATATATATATATATATATATATATATATATATAGATAGATAGATATATATTATATAGATAGATAGATATAGATATACATAGTATATATATCTACTGTATATACACATATCGTTACGGCATATTTTCTTATAAGAATGGATGGATTTTGAAGTTCTAATTAACTCCCTACAAACGTTCCTTGTCGTATCATAATTTGTTGTCGAATATAAAAACTAATATAACCTCCTACACCAAAGAAGTTGGAGGAATGTTGCGTTAGTTAAGCGGATTTGCCCCCTCCCCCCTCTCGCCCCAAAAAAAAAATCGACAAAACTTGGCAAAATATTTTCATTAGGAGACCATCTCGGGATGATTAAATCTTTGGCGAAAACTGGAAACGGTTAACAGTTAGAGCCCAAGGACACAGTTTTTTGGTAGCTTAATGGGTTTGCAGCTGGACATATTTACAGGTGAAACCTTCTGTAATGATAAATAGCAGTAATTTCCTAATTACCGAGTGTACTAATTTAATTTTAAAGGTCAAATGTGAAGGTTATATGTCTGGCAGTGTAGCGTTTGAAATTCCTATGGCATTATCATAGAATAGGTTCCATTTTTATTTTTATTTTAGTAAAACATGCGCTCATATGGGTGAGATGATGTTAATGGCTGCTGTACGTTATCGCTTTATATTTCCCCCAGTCTGTTCATATAATTTTATTTTCATATTTCCCCAAGTCTGTTCATAACATTATTTTCATATTTCGCCAAGTCTGTTCATAACATTATTTTCACATTTTCCCAAATCTGTTCATACATTATTATTTTCAATATTTCATAAAGTCTGTTCATAACAATTTAACATTATTTACCCAAGTCTGTTCATAACATTTTCATATTTCCCCAAGTCTGTTCATAACACTTTCATATTTCCCCAAGTCTGTTCATAACATTATTTTCATATTTCCCCAAGTCTGTTCATAACATTATTTTCATATTTCCCCAAGTCTGTTCATAACATTTTCACATTTCCCCAAATCTGTTCATATTTCTAGGCTGTTCATAAAATTATTTTCATATTTCACCAAGTCTGTTCATAACATTATTTTCATATTATTTCATAACATTATTTTCATATTTCCCAAAGTCTCTTCATAAAATTATACAACATAAAATTATTTTCATTTCCCCAAGTCTGTTCATAACACCCAAAGTCTGTTCATAACATTATTTTCATATTTCCCAAGTCTGTTCATAAAATTATTTTCATATTTCACCAAGTCTGTTCATAACATTATTTTCATATTACCCAAAGTCTGTTCATAACATTATTTTCATATTTCCCAAAGTCTCTTCATAAAATTATTTCCATATTTCTCCAAGGCTGTTCATAAAATTATTTTCATGTTTCACCAAGTCTGTTCATAACATTATTTTCATAACAAAGTCTTTCATTATTTTCATTTCCCAAATCTCTTTCATACATAAAATTATTTTCATTATTTTCATATTACCCAAGTCTGTTCATAACATTATTTTCATATTTCCCAAAGTCTCTTCTTTCATAACAGGCTGTTCATAAAATTTCCCCAAGTCTGTTCATAACATTATTTTCATATTTCCCCAAGTCTGTTCATAACATTATTTTCAGTCTGTTCATAAAATTATTTATTTCCCAAGTCTGTTCATAACATTATTTTCATATTTCCCCAAGTCTGTTCATAACATTTTCACATTTCCCCAAATCTGTTCATACCATTATTTTCATATTTCTCCAAGTCTGTTCATAACATTTTCATATTTCCCCAATTCTGTTCACACCTCATAACATTATTTTCATATTACCCAAAGTCTGTTCATAAAAATGACCAAAATACTAGATTATTGGGATTTCTCCAAGTCTCCAAACATTAGGGACAAGTCTGTTCATAAAATTATTTTAATTTCCCGGAAGTCCATAACAAAGGACCGTCAGTCTGTACCCTTCTAATGACAAGTGGTAAGAGAGCCTGGCCCTTCATATTTGGAGAAGGCCATACCTTCAAAAAGACCAAAAACGGGGAATTTCTAGGGACGTTACCGAAGTCGCCAGGACCCCAGATGTAACAGGAGTACAGGGCTTTTCCTGGAAAATCGGGACGCCCATATCTTAAGAACTAGTCGTGGGATTTTCTTGAAAATAATGTAAACACACTAATCTAATCTACTCTAAGCTAACTAACCTAACCTAAGGGCATGGCAAAAAAAAAAAAACGGGGCTGGTCTAATGCTAGCATACACCTCGGGAATTTTCTCCCCGTCGACTATGGTCGGTAAAACACACACACGCATAAAACGAACGCTTGTAAGCACGTTGAGTTTTATTATCGAGATTCTGGTGTAAACTTTCGCAAACGGCCCGTTTCCACGAAATTCACGATCCTCCTTAATATTCGCTTACGTTAAGAGTGCCATTGCAGCTCCCACTGAAGATAAATTACGGGTGCATAATAATTTCATTACCGCTCTCAGAGAGGTTTGGCGTAGAGTGGGTTTCCTAACGTTTCGACATAATTCTGTTACTGTTCTCCATTTAGTGAAAGGCATCACACGCGCTACAAACAACCATTTTTAAGCTTGCGATCAAGAGAATGAACCTCTCTCTTCTCTCTCTCTCTCTCTCTCTCTCTCTCTCTCTCTCTCTCTCTCTCTCTCTCTCTCTCTCTCGATGATACAGTCCAGGTTTAGTAATAGGCATTGCCACACGCTATGAATAACGATTTTTAAGCTTGCGATCAAGAGATTGAAACTTCTCTTAATTCTCTCTCTCTCTCTCTCTCTCTCTCTCTCTCTCTCTCTCTCTCTCTCTCTCTCTCTCTCTCTGTGTGTGTGTGTGTGTGCGTGTTACTATCCCAATTTGCTGAAAGGTATCACAGGGTTTAAAAACAGCGATTTTTAAGCTTGCGATCATGAGAATGAACCTTCACTTAATTCTCTCTCTCTCTCTCTCTCTCTCTCTCTCTCTCTCTCTCTCTCTCTCTCTCTCTCTCTCCTGATGTTTCTGCTATTGTCCCAATTTGGTTAAAAGCATCTCACACGATATGAATGACGATTTTTAAGCATGGGAGAACGAGAACGGAACTTCATTTAATCTCTCTCTCTCTCTCTCTCTCTCTCTCTCTCTCTCTCTCTCTCTCTCTCTCTCTCTCTCTCTCTCTCTCTCAGAGCAAAAGCCAGAGCGGGAAAATTGTAAAAACTTGGGTACTTAGCCAGAAAGAGACCAAAGGAAACGTATTAAAAGTAAAAGATTACGAAGCAATTAACTGGAGTTGAATTGAACACAGTGGGTTTTATTTTGTGGTGGACCTGTTGTTGATGAATAAGATCCTGGGATTAACCTGGAGAAGAATGGAACGAGGGAAGAGGAAGGATTATGGATACTGCTTAGATAATTTGCGAAAACAACAACAATAATAATAATAATAATAATAATAATAATAATAATAATAATAATAATAATAATAATAATAATAATAATAATAATATACGGAGGAAGAAGACCCTCTTTGAGACAAGTCTTGTTGAATAAAATGGCTGCATTTTGAGAGTTGATTTTATAAATGCATTATTATTCCACATTCCAGTTTTACAGTTCGTTAATACGCTAAACTTTCACAAATTATCATTACAATTGATAACCTATATAGGTAATAGAGTCTGCGTATTTTATTTTTATTATTTCATGTACCTAAAGCTTTAAAGAAAAGCTTTACAGAAAAATGAGAACACAGCACTAACAGAAATATAGCAAAATGCATATAAATACATATATGTATACACACACACACACACATATATATATATATATATATATATATATATATATATATATATATATATATATATATATATATATATATATATATATATATATATATTATGTATATTATATATATATACATATATATATATATATATATGAAAACAGTAGTTTGAACTAGAGAAGCCTAATAAATCACACCGCATATTGGAACAGGCACGTATGGAGTCTGATATGGAAGAACAACGAGCTCTGTGCGCCGTGTTATGACTTAGTAAAAGCTCATGATAGATTTAACAGCGATGCCGTGTAGTGGCCACGGTGCCGAAGATACGTACCAAGCGAATGGCTTCCGTAAAACAAAAGTTTGACAGAAACACAATAATATTGCGTCGTCACGCACGCGTGTTGATTCGTTTGAGGGAAGGGTTTTTAAAAGTATTCAGTTACACGAAAATTTAGGAAGAATATTCAACGGTTTAGACCAGTGGTTCTTGACCTTTTTATTGCCACGCCCCACTCTAAGAGTTGGTCCTTCCCTCCACGCCCCCACCCCTTGCATCTATAAATAAAATTCCCTCCCAGGTTTAAAGGAAAATGAAAAAAAAAGAGAGAAGGAGTGTTTTTATTCTTTTGGGGATGAATTAGTGAGATACTTGACACTGCTTCTAAGCGACTTTTGTTAAGAGAATAACGAATATAAATCGGAGAATTTTTCATTTTTCTCTAGGGCCCGCGCCCCCCTTGGAAAATGCTGGCGCCCCCCAGGTTGAGAACCACCGGTTTAACAAAAAGGAGTAGAAATGAATTTGGAACTGGGCACTGTGACAGAGTGTACATGGAAGGTTAAGAAAATACCCTTATTCCTTATTTCTATCATACCCAGTCTAAACAGGAGCATTAGATCGGCCTTCCAATCTAGAATGACATAACATGAATGCTACATAAACAATTACATTACGAATGCTGGAATAATAATGAGGTATGATTCAGATACCCGGTGATCTAAATAATACGTACCAGTGAAAGCTTGTCGTGATAAGTAACCCTTCTGTGGTTAAACCCCTCTTACATATTCATTATGATATGAGAACTGAATCAGTATTACTGGACTGTAATGCTACTTTACCTGCTAATATATAAAGTCTGTGTATACGTGTGTATATGTGTGTATATATACATGTATGTGTATATATATGTATGTATATATACATATACATGTGTATATATATTTATATATATACAGTAAATATATATACAGAATATATAAATATATATATATATATATATATATATATATATATATATGTGTGTATATATATATGTATATATATATGTATATATATATGTATATATATATATGTATATACATACAATCTTATACCTACCAACAATATATAAGCGCCTATTATAAGCACCTATTACAAACTCTCATTCTCGATGTCTTTCAATCTACTTGTAAGGATCAGCGGCATTAAGCCGATTTAATCCCTCGACATTTCATTATCTAGAGAGGCAGTACAACGCTTCGTTACTTGGCTCGGTTGAGTAAACAAAAAAAAAACAAAAAAAAAAAAAAGAAACGAAACCACTTACATGTAAATACTGAGGCTTTCTCTTATTTACACCTCGAATAATTACGTGAGATTGTAAATGAAATGACCGCATTTGTTTTCGGAATTGTATGCTGTCCATTATATAAAACAAGTACAAAAAATCGATTTTCTGTACAGCGTATAATTCTGTATGAAACTTTCAGCCGCGGACCGTGAAACTCAGCCACGGTACGGTGGTGGCCTGTGTTGTTTGTACCTATATCGGTGCCAGAAGTACGGTGATGGCTAAATTTAACTTTCAACAAAATCACAACTACTGAGGCTAGAGGGCTGCAATTTGGTACGTTTGATGACTGGAGGGTGGATGATGAACATACCAATTTGCAGCCCTCTAGCCTCAGTAGCTGTTAAGATCTGAGGGCGGACAGAAAAAGTGCGGACGGACAGACAAAGCCGGCACAATAGTTTTCTTTTCAGAGAGCTAAAATTAACATGAGTCTGTTTCTACCTACACAGATCTGCATAATGTTAACAAACATTTTAGCCATATGATAATAAAATTAACGCAATAAAAAAGAGTATGAGTCTGTTTTCATGTCAACAAACTACGTAGCCATATATTTCTACAAAAAAAATCTCAGAGCAGTTTTCTTCTTTACATATTTTTCGAGAATAAAAAAAATCATTTACCTCCACATCCGTGTGTGTGCCATCCGGAAAAAACTGTGACCCATTTTCTCTGCTCGAAAAGATTCGTAAAGGTTTGTGCTTCAGGAAGTTGAAAATAAAAAGAAGTAAGAAAAAATGAGTTTTTTAAATTGGTCATGCGGAAGAAGAATACAAGTACACTTCGGCGTAATCGAGTTTTCTGTACGCCGCTACAGCGTATAATCAAGGCCACCGAGAATAGATCTATCATTCGGTGGTCTCTGTATAATGCTGTATGAGCTGCGGCCCATAAAACTTTAACCACGGCCTGGTGGTGGCCTATACTATATCGTTGCCAGGAGCACGATTATGGCTAACTTTATAACCTTAAATAAAATAAAAACTACTGAGGCTAGAGGGCTGCAATTTGGTATGCTTGATGATTGGAGGGTGGATGATCAACGTACCAATTTGCAGCCCTCTAGCCTCAGTAGTTTTTACAGTAAAAGTGCGGAACAGAAAAAGTGCGGACAGACAAAAAGTGCAGACGGACAGACAAAGCCGGTCACAATCAGTGTTCTTTTACAGAAAACTGGAAATGAGAGTTTTTTTAAATTGGTCACGCGGAAGAGGAATACAAAAAGGAAACTTGACTAACAGGGTCGACTTTATCAAAGACAAAAGTACTGTCACAGAATTGTTTCAATCTTGTGTATCCCAAACAGGGAAAAATAACAGTCACGGAGTTTGTCAAAATTTCGTATTTTTCTCACACGAGAAAATGATGCTACCTGAGTTTTCAGATCTAACAGATTTCAATCATTTTCACATTTCAAACAGTAACAATTTTCTCCGATTTTACGAGGTTTCAATAATTTTCACATTGCAAGCAGTAACAAGTTTCTCCGATTTTACGAGGTTTCAGTAATTTTCACATTTCAAACAGTAACAATTTTCTCCGGTTTTACGAGGTTTCAATAATTTTCACATTTCAAGCAGTAACAATTTTCTCCGATTTTATAAGGTTTCGGTAATTTTCACATTGCAAACAGTAACAATTTTCTCCGGTTTTACGAGGTTTCAATAATTTTCACATTGCAAGCAGTAACAAGTTTCTCCGATTTTACGAGGTTTCGGTAATTTTCACATTTCAAACAGTAACAATTTTCTCCGGTTTTACGAGGTTTCAATAATTTTCACATTGCAAGCAGTAACAAGTTTCTCCGATTTTACGAGGTTTCAGTAATTTTCACATTGCAAACAGTAACAATTTTCTCCGATTTTACGAGGTTTCAATAATTTTCACATTAAAGACAGTAACAAGTTTCTCCCGATTTTACGAGGTTTCAAGTAATTTTCACATTTCAAACTAACAATTTTCTCCGATTTTACGAGGTTTCAATAATTTTCGCATTTCAAACAGTAACGATTTTCCCAGATTTTATAAGATATTTTAATCATTTTCACATTGAAAACAGTAACAATTTTCTCCGGTTTTACGAGGTTTCAATAATTCCCAAGTTTAAAACAATTGCAGTGTTCCCCGATTTTACAAAACTTTAATAACTATCACATTCATAACACTAACAATTTTGCCCGATTTTACGAATCTCAATAATTTTCATGTTAAAGACAGTAACAATTTTCCCCGATTCTACGAGATCTCAACAATTTTCACATCACAACAGTAGCAATGTTCCCCGATTTTACGAATCTCAATAATTTTCACATTAAAACAGTAACAGTTTTCCCCGATTTTACAAATTTAAAAAAATTTTTACGTTTTAAAATAGAATTTTTCCCCGATTTTACAAATCTCAGTAATTTTCACGTTTAAAAAGATTAGCAATTTTCCCCAATTTTACGAGATTTCAATAATTTTCACGTTTAAAAAGACGAGCAATTTTCCCCAATTTTACGAATTTCAATCATTTTCACATTCAAAAAGAGTAGCAATTTTCCCCGATTTTTCGAGCATTCAGTAATTTTCAAGTTTAAAACAGTAGCAACTTTTCCCGATTTCAATAATTTTCACGTTTAAAACAGTAGCAACTTTCCCCGATTTCAGTAATTTCCAAGTTCAAACCAATAGCAACTTTCCCCGATTTCAATAATTTTCACGCTAAAAACAGTAGCAACTTCCCCCGATTTCAATAACTTTCACATTTAAAACAGCAACTTCCCCCGATTTCAGTAATTTCCAAGTTTAAAACAATAGCAACTTTCCCCGATTTCAATAATTTTCACGCTAAAAACAATAGCAACTTTCCCCGATTTCAATAACTTTCACATTTAAAACAGCAACTTCCCCCGATTTCAGTAATTTCCAAGTTTAAAACACTAGCAACTTTCCCCGATTTCAATAATTTTCACGCTAAAAACAATAGCAACTTTCCCCGATTTCAATAACTTTCACATTTAAAACAGCAACTTCCCCGATTTCAGTAATTTCAAGTTTAAACCAACAGCAACTTTCCCCGATTTCAATAATTTTCACGCTAAAAACAGTAGCAACTTTCCCCGATTTCAATAACTTTCATTTTAAAACAGCAACTTCCCCGATTTCAGTAATTTTCACGCTAAAAACAGTAGCAACTTTCCCCGATTTCAATAATTTTCACGCTAAAAACAGTAGCAACTTTCCCCGATTTCAATCATTTTCACGCTAAAAACAATAGCAACTTTCCCCGATTTCAATAACTTTCACATTTAAAACAGCAACTTCCCCCGATTTCAGTAATTTCCAAGTTTAAAACAATAGCAACTTTCCCCGATTTCAGTAATTTTCACGCTAAAAACAGTAGCAACTTTCCCCGATTTCAATAATTTTCACGCTAAAAACAATAGCAACTTTCCCCGATTTCAATAACTTTCACATTTAAAACAGCAGGAACTTTCCCCGATTTCAATAACTTTCATGTCAAAAACAGTAGCAAGTTAACAGAGCCGACATCAAACTCCTGAAATGTTCACGTTTTGTTCCTGTATATAATGAATGGAGCTAATAATTATTCATTCTATTCGCTGCGTCTACACTGTATATATATGTCAGAGCTTGACATGATTCAGAGTATTAGCATGCCGCCAGAAGCCCTTTGATTTACTGTATATTAATTAATGTTTTCAATTCAGACATCAACTGCAATTCTGAATTTGCATATTTCATTAATTTCCCCGACATCACTTTATCAGGCTGCATACATTTTGTTCTGTTTAAAAATTTGACATTATTGACGGTGCAAAGATTCTTTACTTTAGTTTGAGTAAAAACATATATATATAAATATATATATATATATATATATATATATATATATATATATATATATATATATATATATATATACATGTGACAAAAGTATCAACATTGAAAATCACCTATCATTTCACTGCATTAATGAACTGGCGTAGACAAGTTGCGTAGTTAACCAGTTCTGCCACAGAGGAAGGATGGTGAACTTAAGGACGAGGGGAGAATTATCCATCTTTTCGAAAGAAAATTTAATATACGTATAAATAATGTTCCTAATATTAGAAGGTCGACAATTGTACTTCTGATTTACTAACTCCCATCTTTGAGTCATAAACAACATTATTTAGACCAGAATAACGTTTACAATAACAATCACAAAAGTACAATAAAATGCCTTGGAATTATTCAAACTTTGAGACATCAATTTCATGATAAGTGTATTCCCAAATCACTCCGGATTTGAACGAGTCTCCCTGTGATATTATCAGAAGAGCAAAATGTATATTTAAGATTGCGGGTTTTTGGCGAAATTACAGCATGCTTCATAAGAGGATGCTTCCGAGCCTTTGATGCTGAGAAGATACAAGAAATTATTATATATATATATAATCTGGGTTCTTGTAAAACAAGGGTTTTAATCACTGTTTTGTAGTATGACTTATTTTTTTTATTTATCTAATTTATTTCTATGAGTCCTGCGACACAAGAAATGATATATATAATCTGAATTCTTATAAAACAAGGGTTTTAATCACTGTTTTGTAGTATGACTTATTCTTTAAATTTATTTCTGAGTCATGGAGTGTGGAAGAACTGTCAATTTTTATTTTCATTGTACTAATACTTATCAATGATGTTGATGATTATATAATCTGGATTCTTATCAAACAAGGGTTTTAATCACTGTTCTGTAGTATGACTTATTTTTTAAATTTATTTCTGAGTCATGGCGTGGGGAAGAACTGTCAATTTTTATTTTCATGTATACTAATACTTATCAATGATGTTGATGATCTGACAACATACAAACACACGAAACAAACATTAAAAGGTACGCAACACGATTGCCCAACCTCTTGGGCGGAGCTAACTAAAAAAAAAAAAAAAAACCTCCATCGGTTGTCCGGTAATGAAGCGAAGCCCTGATTAAACACAACGAGATCATTCGATACGGACAGAGAAACGCAACCCGTTTCGACGAACAGAACGCATCCCGCGCCAATAATCAACAGAACGCACCCTTCACAATGAAACAAGCGCACCAGGTTATGAGGCGAACTAGCGCAACCCTTTCCCCAACCCCCAAAACCCCCCTTGCTCCACCCTGCCGTGTTATGCCGCGGCCCAAAGAGAATAGAAGGCCTTTGCCTCTCCTTCTTCGAAATCATTAGGCGCAATAATGGCGAAGCCTAATGAGTAGTTTCCTCACCTAATGAGCGGTTCCCTTAATCTCCCGGCCATTTATTTCGGTCTCACGGCAGCTCGGATGTGGGAAGGCGGTCTTACCCTCCTTTTGCTCTGCGCTTCCTCAGCAAAATTACTCACAGGATAACCATTAACGATGACCTCGCACAACAATTTTGCAATTCGCTCTTGGGAGACAATTTTGCAATTCACTCTTGGAACAATTTTGCAATTCACTCTTAGGACTAATCAATATTGCAAAACAATATTTGTAATTCACTCTTGGAACTAATTCGCAATTCACTATTAGAAATAATCAATAGTGCAAAAACAATATTTGCAATTCACTCTTGGAACTAATCTGCAGTTCGCTCTTGGAACTAATTTGTAATTTACTCTTGGAACTAATTAGCAATTCACTCTTGGAAATAATTCGCGATTCACTCTTGGAAATAATTTGCAATTTACTCTTGGAAGTAATTTGCAATTCACTCTTAGAACTAATTTGCAATTCACTCTTGGAAATAATTTGCAATTCACACTTGAAAATAATTTGCAATTTACTCTTGGAAGTGATTTGCAATTCGCTCTTAGAACTAATTTGCAATTCACTCTTGGAACTAATTTGCAATTCGCTTTTAGAACTAATTTGCAATTTGCTCTTTGAACTAATCTGCAATATATTCTTTGAGCTAATTTGCAATCCGCTCTTGGAACTAATCTGCAACTCACTCTTGGAACCAATTTGCAATCCGCTCTTAGAACTAATTTGCAGTTCGCTCTTGGAACTAATTTGCAGTTCACTCTTGGAACCAATCTGCAATTCACTCTTGGCGAAAATGAATAAAAACAATGAAACGAGAGTATTATTTGGTCACATAACTGTCAAGGCAAAAAAAAAAAAATGAACAGTCAACTTCAATGCCTAAAATTCCTGTCTTCCGATAAACCAGTATTCAGGCCCGAATACAGGCACCAGTTTCCATCAGATACGCTCCTTTCCAAAACCGAATCCAGCCCGGTCCAAGTGCCTGTCAATTTTGCTGTTCATGAACGCCATTTCCTGTCCTAGCGTCGCCGGTTTAGACGTCTCACTCTCCCGAGCTTTGGGGAACGGGAAAATGAATGCCGGAATTGTTTCCCCTCGGTCGACAATGAGCCGTTATACCAAAACTTTGCCTGTGGAAAAAGTTGCGAATTGTGTGTGTGTGTGAGAGAGAGAGAGAGAGAGAGAGAGAGAGAGAGAGAGAGAGAGAGAGAGAGAGAGAGAATCGTTATACCAAAAACTTTACCTGTGGAAAAGAATGACAAATTGGGTCTGTGTGTGTGTGTGCGTGTGTGTGTGTGTGAGAGAGAGAGAGAGAGAGAGAGAGAGAGAGAGAGAGAGAGAGAGAGAGAGAGAGAGAGAGTCGTTATATAAAAACTTTACCAGTGGAAAAAGACTGACGAATTGGTGTGTGTGTGTGTGAGAGAGAGAGAGAGAGAGAGAGAGAGAGAGAGAGAGAGAGAGAGAGAGAGAGAGAGAGAGAATCATATCAAAACTTTACCTGTGGGAAAAGTGACGAATTATGTGTCTGTGTGTGTTTGTGTTTGTCTGTGAGAGAGAGAGAGAGAGAGAGAGAGAGAGAGAGAGAGAGAGAGAGAGAGAGAGAGAGAGAACAACAACAATTTTAAAAAAGAATACCTCACAACTGCAACACTCGTTTTACAAAAGGACCCAACCTTTCAACATCCCACAGGTATCAGACATGACAATACCGCCCCATTTTAGAATCTGGCATGTTTCCCTGAGTCACAGAAACAGAAGTACAGAAAACGTCTGTTGACGAGGCCTTATAACTGCCTTTCATCTCAATGACAGCGCGCAAGTAGGTCAGTACGGATTCCTTTAGAGTGAAGTATGGATTGCTTCAGAGTTGTTTGTTGAAATGAATTGAATACAGAATTCAGGCCATTGGCCATTATTAAGCAATTTGAATGATCTTAACAGCGAGAATATATCACCATCAAAAATCAGTAATCTCGCGCTTGCACATATCAAAGTAACTTACTGTAGGTACCGACACCCTAAAAATTATTTTTAGCTTACAGACTTCAGTTGTATTTATGGGAGCTATAAGGGAACACAAATGATCTCAACAGCGAGAATATATCACCATCAAAAATCAGAATAATCGCACCCTTGCACCTATCAAAGTAACCTTAGGTACCGATACCCTAAAAATTATTTTTAGCTTACTGAATTCAGCTGTATTTAGGGGAGCTATAAGGGAACACAAAAGTTGCGTCACTAATAGTGACAGGAAGTGTACGGGGATCTATGGAAAATCGAGTTAAAGCCAGCTTTTCTGTCGACTTTGAGGCCGGGAATTAAATTAGGCTGAAAAAGAAAGAATAACAACTCTGAGAGTCTCTGGTCCAAGGATCCGATACAAAGAGGAACGTCAGGAAACTTAAATAAGTTTGAGAAAATCCTGAACGCTGGTTTTGGTTTCTGCTAAAAAAGGGTAAAAGAGTTTAATAACCAATCAGGAAATGTGTTTAAGGAACTGAAAACGATAGACGTAACTCCAGAACAGAACCTAAAATTGGGCAATTCAGAAGATGAGACTGTCACGCCTCATTTCTTCAGAAACACCTGGAGTAGATTATTTATTATTATTATTATTATTATTATTATTATTATTATTATTATTATTATTATTATTATTATTATTATTATTATTATTATTATTATTCACTAACCATCTAAATCGCATGGGCTTTCCTAGCTTATTAACAAATATTATCAAGATCAAAAGAAAGTAAGGTCATAGGGGAGAATAATTACATTGAAATTTGTAGGTACGCTACTGTCAAAATATTTTAAAATAATGGGAGAAAGATAAATATTTTAAAACAATGGGAGAAAGATAAATATTTAAAAATAATGGGAGAAAGATACATATTTTCAAATGATGTGAAAGATAAATATTCTAAAATAATGGGAGAAAAACAAATATTTTAAAATAATGGAAGATAAATATTTTAAAATAATGGGAGAAAGATAAATATTCCAAAATAATGGGAGAAAGATCAATATTCTAAAATAATGGGAGAAAGAAAGATAAATATTTTAAAATAATGGGAGAAAGATAAATATTTTCAAATAATGTGAGAAAGATAAATATTTTAAAATAACGGGAGAAAGACCTATCAGTAAATAAAATCTCATCACTGTGATGCTAAAATTGAGTAACAAGAAAGGATGTTTGCTAGAATGAAAAGGAAAGAATAAAGTGGAACATGAATATGCTTATAACTGAGTTGGTGTTAGTCATGGAAGGAGACTGAAAATATGAATATATATATATATATATATATATATATATATATATATATATATATATATATATATATATATATATATATATATATATATAATATATATATCACATGAATGCAGTGAAGAATGGTTCGATAAAACTTTACATCTATGCCACAACTGAAGTGTTTACTTGAATATATTGTATAAAGATATATGTGTCAGGCCTTAAATGAATTGTGGTAGCTGATGCGACAAAGGAAATGATACAATCGCATTACAATAGCTCGGACGAAAGAGATAGCGAATGACGGGGAGAAATGCAAAAGTTTGTTTCCGCCGAGATAACAAGAAACGCGGATATTGCGAGAAGGGGAAAATAAACATGCAAAGAAATAAAAATATTGAATTGAACTGAATACAGAATTTAGGCCAAAGGCCAAGCACTGGGACCTATGAGGTCATTCAGCGCTGGAACGGAAACTGACAGTAAAATGTTTGAAAGGTGTAACAGGAAAACCTCAAAGCAGTTGTACTATGAATCCTTAGGAGAGGGTGGAAAGTAAGATGGAAGAAAGAGAATATGAAAGGAGGTACAGTAAAAGGAACGAAGGGGGTTGCAGCTAGGGGGCCTAAGGAAGGCACACTGCTAGGAACCTTAAGTAATGCCTACAGTGCACCGCATGAGGTGCATCGACGGCACTAACCCCCCTACGGTGAGGAAATAAAAATAAACTTTGAAAACAAATAGTTGAAAACATTTTTAGGGAGGAAATAAAATAAACTTTGAAAATAAATAAAAACATTTTTAGGGAGGAAATAAAAATAAACTTTGAAAACACATAAAAACATTTTTAGGGAGGAAATAAAAAATAAACTTTGAAAACAAATAAAAACATTTTTAGGGAGGCAATAAATAAATTTTGAAAACACATAAAAACATTTTTAGGGAGGAAATAAAAATAAACTTTGAAAACACATAAAACATTTTTGGGGATGAAATAAAAATAAACTTTGAAAACAAATAAAAACATTTTTAGGGAGGAAATAAAAAATAAACTTTGAAAACAAATAAAAACATTTTTAAGGAGGCAATAAAAAATAAACTTTGAAAACAAATAAAAACATTTCTAGGGAGGAAATAAAAAATAAACTTTGAAAACAAATAAAAACATTTTTAGGGAGGAAATAAAAATAAACTTTGAAAACAGTTAAAAACATTTTCGCAGAAAGAAGTGGGAGCTGGGATGAAAATGCATTAATATTCTTCAGAAGCAGAAGGAAGAAATATGGTTGGTGAAAATTAAATTAGCGATGCAACAAGAAGTATATCAAGGAGTCAGCAATGAACGAACCAATTTGAAAAATTAAAAAAATATATATATATTAAATCACGAGAGGAAGAAGTAGGAAGTAACCTGGGAATGAAAACTGAGATTGCCGTCTAGAAGCTGAGTGCGCATTAGTTTTCTGTAAACGAAAACTATTGTGCCGGCTTTGTCTGTCCGTCCGTACTTTTTCTCCCCGCAGTTTATTCGGTCAGCACTTTTTTCTGTCCGCACTTATCTGTCCGAACTTTATCTGTCAGCACTTTTTCTGTCCGAACTTTATTCTGTCCGCACTTTTTCTGTCCACGCTTTATTCTGTCCGCACTTTTTTCTGTCAGGCACTTTATTCTGTCCGCCCTCAGATCTTAAAAACTACAGAGGCTAGGGGGCTGCAAATTGGTATGTTGATCATCCAACCTCCAATCATCAAACATACCAAATTGCAGCCCTCTAGCCTCACTAGTTTTTATTTTGTTTAAGGTTAAAGTTAGCCATGATCGTGCTTCTGGCACCAATATAGGATAGGCCACCACCGGGCCGTGGTGAAAGTTCATGGGCCGCGGCTCATACAGCATTATACCGAGACCACCGGAAGATAGATCTATTTTCGGTGGCCTTGATTATACACGCTGTAGCGGCTGTAAAGAAAACTCGATGGCGCCGAAGAAACATCGGCGCATTTTTTATTTCTTTTTTATTCTAGTTTAATTATAAAAAAATACAAAATATTATAATGATCTACCTTTTCTATTTCATCCTAAAATGAGAAGACACGTCTCTTGAATTTTATTTATCTTCATAAAAATGAATTTAATTTTAATACAATAATAAGTATATTAAAGTTCTAACTAATCTCAACAATTCAAATTACTTCCTCTTTTAATTGCTACAATGCAAATATAATTCCTCACATTTAATAAAAGAGAAAAAAAAAAGAATAAGAAGAGGGAATACTGTACAATTGTTAATATCAGAGTTAGAGAGAAAAGGAATGAGATAAAATACGCGATGATTAAGTGATTCGGGAATAAAAGTCGTAAGTGTGTGTGTTTGTATGTATACTGTATGGCTATATATACATACACACATATACACCACAAACAATCGGGATGTAAAGTCACCCATTTTCCCTAAGAGAAATACGCACCCAATTACAACGGGGAGAGGGGACCTAAAGCAAAACTGACAATCCCGTAATTAAAACTTTCAAATCTAAAATCAAGTCAGGGAGGATAATTGCAGGACGAGTTTTCCAATTAGGACCACCATTTCGTGGGTCCTGCTCCCAGGTCGCTCACACACACACACACACACACACACACACACTCTCCAAGAGATTGCAAATTGAACAAGAAACGCAAATGTGGAAGCTGGTTTTCGTCGTTGGCAGCCTCGCCGAAAAACAATATAATATATATATATATATATATATATATATATATATATATATATATATATATATATATATACTTATATATATAATTTACATATGCATAACAAATATATTACATACATGTAAACATACATATATGTATATATCACATATAAGAAAACATTTAAACACACACACACACATCAAATTTTAGATTCAACAAATATTTCAGACTAAATTGAAACAGAGAGAGAGAGAGAGAGAGAGAGAGAGAGAGAGAGAGAGAGAGAGAGAGAGAGAGAGAGAGAGAGAGAGAGAGATACGTTTGAGCTTGAAAATAGCTCGACAACAGTGTAAATACTGTCCGCTTTGCACACACATTATTAAATGCTCAAAACATGATGACGTCACGAGGTCCCATGAAACACCTC
>NC_089767.1:42334508-42369508 GCF_040412425.1 Macrobrachium rosenbergii | reverse complement strand
GTATTATAAATATTTGTAATTAGCAAAAAAATATTACTTTAAACTGTTATTGGTTTCATTGTTCGCCCACTTTAATAAAACCTAATTACACTGAATACAGGAAATTACCAAAAACATTTTAGAAAATATTAGCAAATATAAACAGAAGAGTGTTGACTGATAAGATAAAGAAAGGGGTAAATATAATACTGAAGAGAATGGAATAATAACAAGACCATATGAGAGAATACAAGAATGCCAATCTTAAGACTGAAGATTATGATCAATGTTATACAAGTAAAAATGCAATCGAGTTTTCTGTACAGCGTACAATCAAGGCCACCGAAAATAGATTCATCTTTCGCTGGTCTCGGTATAATGCTATATAACCAGCGGCCCATTAAATTTTAACCACGGGCCGGTGGTAGCCTGGCCTATATAGTTGCCAGAAACCCGATTATGGCTAACTTTAACCTTAAATAAAATAAAAACTACTGAGGCTACAGGGCTGGAATTTGGTATGTTTGATGATTGGTGAGTGGATGATCAACAGACCAATTTGCAGCCCTCTAGCCTCAGTAGTTTTTAAGATCTGATTATGGCTAACTTTAACCTTAAATAAAATAAAAACTACTGAGGCTAAAGGGCTGCAATTTGGTAGGATTGATGATTGGTGAGTGAATGATCAACACACCAATTTGCAGCTCTAGCCTCAGTAGTTTTTAAGATCTGAGGGCGGACAGAAAAAGTGCGGACGGACAGACAAAGCAGGCACAATAGTTTTCTTTCACAATAAACTAAAAAGTAAATGTTCTAGCTAACAAAGATAAGTTGTGAACTCTTCCACAACTGGAGTAATCGAGGTGATTGCTCCAGAAGTAGTGAAATTCCCCAAAAATAGAGAGGTTACATAATTAGTGGCCATAGGCTCACCGGCCTCTTCGGCACTTCTAATTAGTCCAAATCAGCTTTTCCGTTCTGGAAAAACCTTCAGTTTTGCAGAAAAGATTTTTTTTTATTAAGAGAGAGAGAGAGAGAGAGAGAGAGAGAGAGAGAGAGAGAGAGAGAGAGAGAGAGAGAGAGAGAGAGAGAATTGGAGGAAAGGATGTAGTTTTGTTTGCTGCCTTTGTGTGTGCATATGTATGTGCGTGTATGTATGTATGTATGTATATATAAACATACATACATACATACATGTATATAATATATATATATAATATATATGTACATACTGGATTACATGTATATATATATATATATATATATATATATACATATACTTATATTGTGATATAGACTTACGAAACAGTTCTTTTAGATTAAAATGGAAATGACAGCATACTATGTGACTGAAAAGTGGCCTTTCCACCACCACTACTGAATAACAGCCAAATGTCAATCTTTATTTCTGGGTCGTAATTTCCTTTCGTAACATTCATCCCAGCTTTACTGAATGAATAAATAAATAAGGAAATAGATAAATAATGGAATTTAAGCTAGAAAGTCAAGCACCGGGGCAGTCTAGAGATTTAGTGATAACAGGGAATTAGAGTTGAACTAGTTAAACTAGAGGATATAACTCTTAAAATGAGCTTTCTCTCTCTCTCTCTCTCTCTCTCTCTCTCTCTCTCTCTCTCTCTCTCTCCCCAGCAATCTAAGAAGCCCAGGCCTCTCTCTCTCTCTCTCTCTCTCTCTCTCTCTCTCTCTCTCTCTCTCTCCCCAAGCAATACTAAGAAGCCCAGGAGTGGTGAGATGGTGAGAATCTTTACGAAAATTACCAGTTCCCGGAAAATTAGGTTTGGCCTTACAGTTATTGCTTGGAAATTATGCCATTACTGCAATCTGCCGTTCCAATGGTTATGGCCTGCCGAAGATCATTGAGTTTTAAGAGCCTTGGGAATGTTAGAACTCTAAAAAAAAAATTTTAAAGGCGCTGTGCTAAATGTGGGGCAGCCTCTGACCCAGTAACAGTAGTGGAGGCAATGAAAGCGAATGAATGTCTGTGAAAGTTCAGGGGGTCTAGTGTGAAAATGGAAGATGGGAGGTTACTAAAATTTAGAAAGTTCTGGGGGCCTTGAGTAAAAATGGAAATGGGAGTTAGGTGGGGGTTAAAATTTAGAAAGTTCTGGGGGCCTTGAGTAAAAAATGGAAGAGGGGAGTTACTAAAACTTAGAAAGTTCTGGGGGCCTTGAGTAAAAATGGAAGAGGGGGTGTTACTAAAACTTAGAAAGTTCTTAATTATAACTGGAAGAGGGGCAGACTAAAAAGAAAGTTTGGGGGGATAAAACTGGAAGAGGGAGTTATGCTGGAGGGTTCAGGTAAAACTCAAGAATAGAAAGTTCTTAATTATAATGGCAATCACATCAGAATGCTGAAGGGAAGGACTCGAATCATTACTCAGAAAGAAAGAATCATTACTAAAAGAAAGAGAGAGAGAGAGAGAGAGAGAGAGAGAGAGAGAGAGAGAGAGAGAGAGAGAGAGAGTTAAATTTCTTCGATACATCGCTCGCGACTGTTAAATTTCTCAAGACCAAGAGAAAGACAAAGTCAGCTCAATTCCGCCCAAAATCCCCCAATGTAGGCGGGGCTTTATCTACCTCCTTACTGCGTCAGCAGATGAATTGCCGTAGTGAGCAGGTTGTACCTCTAAGAAACGTCATCGCCTACGTAGCTACTCCCAGGCCGGAGGCGACTCCACCCACCCAACTGGGCAGACCTAGTCTCTCTTGGCTTGAAATTTAAACAGTAAACATCCGTTTAATACCGACCTTAATCCAACTCCCACTAATTGGAAATTACCACACGGTATTTATTTAATCAATTAACGTCCAATTGGCGCCACAGCAAACAACGGTAATTGAAAACCTACGTTATCAAACAACGGTAATTGAAAACCTACATTATATCCCGACCCACCACAGAGAGAGAGAGAGAGAGAGAGAGAGAGAGAGAGGTGGATTAAAAGTAATTTATTGTTACTCTCGGCATTACCAACAAAGGGTTTCTTATGTAATGGTTCCAAATTACCCAATGGTATGTTTTCATTACGCGATAGTCAAAGGGAGAAAAATCGACTAGACGGTGAATTGTATTTTCTGTTCGAGCCTTTTTGTTTCAGGTGAATGGCTTGCTAAAATGTTAGCCTTGATTTAAAGTCTAATTTGGAGGTTATGTAAAGTATTTTGCCTTGACGCACGTAAGAAGTCATCTCGTGTATGTATACAATATATATACAGTGTGTACATGCATACAACTTTTATATATAATATATATATACACACATACATACATACATACATACATATATATATATATATATATATATATATATATATATATATATATATATATATATAGAGAGAGAGAGAGAGAGAGAGAGAGAGAGAGAGAGAGAGAGAGAGAGAGAGAGAGAGAGAGAGAGAGAGAGAGAGATTATTCTTTCAGTTCATATTTCATTTTCATGTAAACAGTGTTGTTGTAATATGAGTATGTGTGCGCGCGCGTGTGTGAAGCAAGAGAGAGAGAGAGAGAGAGAGAGAGAGAGAGAGAGAGAGAGAGAGAGAGAGTCACAGCAACTTCCCGCACAAAAGTAATTAACCAGGAATCACCAAAGGCACAAGGATCGGATGCAGAGTTCTGCCCAGTTCGGCATCGGGAGCCCGAATGAGATATCTCACGTGGGAAGCACAACCTCTCTATATTTCAATGGCTAGTTTCTCCATTCATTTCTTTTCATCAACGACCAATCACATGGCTTCCCCACCCTTCCCCTTTCCCCCCACCCATCCCCACCCCCTCCCCTCCCCGCACCAAAACTCAGATGACTCTATTGATCCAGCGCCTACCTCTTACAATTCCTTTTGTACGAACATTGTATTGTTCCTCAATAACAAGAAAAATCCTTGTCTATAATAAATGTGTGACCAAAAGGGAGCGAGGAAAAAAAGGGGGAGAGATGAATACACCTTTAAAAATAAAATATATATCTTTGACAAAAAAGGAAAATAAGAAAAAAAACTTTAATGAGCAATTTACCATCGTCATATGGATATAAAACATTTCGTCTACAATTAATGTTTGACAGCTGAGGTCAACTACATCAAAGAATGATAGTCTTTCACTATAGTGAAGATAATTAAAAAACCCCCCTCTCTCTCTGTTGCAATAGATATATACCTGAACAATGAAGAGATGGGATGATTGAACTCCCCTTCCGTCATTCAGGTTCTGACCAGATGAAAACGTGGTAAAAAATCTAATGAATGTTTGGACTGTGAGACTTCAAAATCATTGTCAGCAGGCAGATGCTCGCTATCGCTCGCGTTTGCTAGTTCCCATATCCGTACCATAACCATACCCATATCTGATATCTGTATCATAGCCATACCCATATCCGTACCAAAGCCATACCCATACCTGTACCATAACCATACCCATATCTGTACCATATCCATACCTATATCATAACTGCACCATAACCATACCCATATCTGTACCATACCCATACCTATACCTATACCCATATCTGCAGCCTCAGTAGTTTTTATTTGATTTAAGGTTAAAGTTAGCCGTGATCGTGCATCTGGCACCGCCATGGTGCCAACAACACAGGTCACCACGCCACAGGCTGGGAGATTCATGGGCCGTGGCTGAGAGTTTCATACAGCATTTTTTACTTGTTTTCTTTTACTTGTGAACTTTACATGCGTAGTAAAACCTGATTAGTCACTCATTCACACGACCACCGCCATATAGCACCATCTCACTTCGATCGATTTCAACTGAGTCTGCGTTAATTAATGACATAAAAACATTTGAAATTCTCTTCCAACACACACACACAAATACATATATATATATATATATATATATATATATATATATATATATATATATATCTATAATTCACAAACATATACACGTGTACTCACAAACATATTCCTACGTATTCACAAGCACATATACGCGTATTAAGACGCGTATTGGCAGAAACAGAACATCAATTCAACCCCCCCCCTCAAAAAAAATTATAATTATGAAAAAGCAAGGCACAGATTTCACTTCTTCTTCCCTCCATCACACAAGCTGACATGAAAGGTGAAGAACAAAAAACCAAAGGAGAGAGAAAATCAACGAGAGAAAAAGAAAAACTCACGTGAAAACACTCCCTCGCATTCGTACCAATAAGCAAAAAAAAAAAAAAAAAAAACCGCACCTGTCAAAGAACGGCAATGCCGAGGGGGAAGACAGGTTTTGCGGGATGGCGACAGATGAGAGAATAAGGGAAACAGACAGGAGGAGAAATGGGAGAGGGAGAGGGAGAGGGAGAGGGAGAGGGAGAGGACAAAGACACGCGAAGATGATTACTCAGAGAGAGAGAGAGAGAGAGAGAGAGAGAGATCATTTTTATAGGTATAACCTCAGTTTAACTCTGTATATCACATGACGAATCTGAGAGAGAGAGAGAGAGAGAGAGAGAGAGAGAGAGAGAGAGAGAGAGAGAGAGAGAGAGAGAGAGAGAGAGATTATTTTTATAGGTATAACTCAGTTTAACTCTGTATATCACATGACGAATCTGAGAGAGAGAGAGAGAGAGAGAGAGAGAGAGAGAGAGAGAGAGAGAGGGGGAGAGAGAGAGCCCATTTTAGAGGTGTATAACCTCAGTTTAACTCTGTATATCACATGACGAATCTGAGAGAGAGAGAGAGAGAGAGAGAGAGAGAGAGAGAGAGAGAGAGAGAGAGAGAGAGAGAGAGAGACCCATCCAGAGAGAGATCATTTTTATAGGTATAACTCAGTTTAATACATTCTGTATATCGACGAATCTGAGAGAGAGAGAGAGAAAGATCATTTTTATATGTATAACCTCAGTTTAACTCTGTATATCACATGACGAATCTGAGAGAGAGAGAGAGAGAGAGAGAGAGAGAGAGAGAGAGAGCGAGAGAGAGAGAGAGAGAGAGAGATTTCTTATTAATAATTTTTTTATAGGTATAATTTCAGTTTAACTTTGTATATCACATGACGAATCTGAGAGAGAGAGAGAGAGAGAGAGAGAGAGAGAGAGAGAGAGAGAGAGAGAGAGAGAGATCATTTTTATAGGTATAACCTCAGTTTAACTCTGTATATCACATGACGAATCTGAGAGAGAGAGAGAGAGAGAGAGAGAGAGAAGGAGAGAAAGAGATATCTCCTCCTCCTCCACCTCCTCCTCCTACTTCTTCTTCTTCTTTTTAGAGAGAGAGAGAGATAAAGACCTCCTCCTCCTCCTCCTCTTCCTACTTCTTCTTCTTCAGCGAGAGAGAGAGAGAGAGAGAGAGAGAGAGAGAGAGAGAGAGAGAGAGAGAGAGAGAGAGAGAGAGAGAGGGAACGTCTTCCACCAGACAGGCCATATTATCGGAGGCCATCCAAACCGTCTTGGATGTAGCTAAGGCTTAGATCTCCCGTTCCTTTCATTTCCTCTCTGGGCTGATCACAGCTGGCCAACACAAGGGGGCGCAATCCCTTGACAGGGATGCATATCTACGTTTCTGCCGAATGCCATTTCCTCCCGACGAAGACGCCTCGAGTAGCAGAAATATATAGATTAAGTTGGCGATGCAGATGATATACATATATATATATATATATATATATATATATATATATATATATATATATATATATATATATATATATATATATATATATATATGTGTGTGTATATGTATATATATATATATATATATATATATATATATATATATATATATATATATATATATATATATTAAACTTTATCACCTGAACAACTGTCCTGAGCATTAATACAATTAATAACTTTAATAACAGGACCTCATTTCAACAAGATGGTATCTAGTGGGGATACTTATTCAGAAAAAGCTACAAGCTTTCCAGGTCTCACTGTCCCCATAGTCTGTTAGCCGATTTTCCTGCTACCAAGCGATGAGGACAGTTAGCCCTGAAAAGCATGTAACTTTTTCTGAATAAATATCTCCGCTGGATATCATCCTTTTGAAATGAGGTCCTGTTATAAAAAAATTATATATATACTGAACGGCAAAACCATCACCATCGAAAACCCAAACAAAAACAAAATAAAAAAATCTAGAACATACAAAAAGAAACAAAGACACGAACACGGATAAAAAAAAACAGAAAAAAAAAAAAACACAGCAAAAAAAAACACAGCAAAAAAAAAACACAGGAAAAAAAACAGCAAAAAAAAAGGAAAAAAAACACAGCAAAAAAAAAACACAGCAAAAAAAAAAATAGAGGACATACATAAAGGACAATATCCCTCCGTCCCTCAGAGGGAATCTTCTAAAATGTAAAGGGGCTAAACGCCACCCCCACCCCTCGACCCCCGGGGGAGTTCACATGTTTGACATGTAAATGCCGGGTAGTATTCGTTCGGATGGAACAAAATGCCTGGGCTATTGGGGGTCCTTTTGGGATCGACCCCCGGGGAGAGGAGGTTATACGGACGGGGAAGAGAAGAATGCGCGAAGGCTCCTTGTGGGATCGATCCCCGGGGAGAGGGTGTTATATAGACCGGGAGAAGAAAGCGAAATGCTGAAAGATAAGTGAAGGTAAAGGAACGATAAAGCTGACTATGAGAGAGAGAGAGAGAGAGAGAGAGAGAGAGAGAGAGAGAGAGAGAGAGAGAGAGAGATCTGTTACTCTTTCGGGGCTTTCCAAACCGGAAGAAAGTTATAACGTCGATCTCCCATTCGCTATTGGTTCTTTCTCAGAAACTTCCACCTTCCCTCGTGTTCCCATGTTTCAGCTATATCCACCAATTCAAGAGGAGCGACTAACATATGAAACGGAAAGAAATGAGTATAAAAATAAGCCTTAATAATTAAATGCAACTGAATCATTACATAAATTACGTTAATAAAAGTAATATATAGTGTATATATATATATAGTTATAATATTTATATATATTTATACAGTCTATATGTATGTATGTATGTATGCATGTATGTATATATATTTGTATATTTATATATATGTATGTGTATATATACAGTATGTATACATTTATATATATATATATATATATATATATATATATATATATATATATATATATATATAGATAATTTATTACTTAATTCGAAGCATCTATTTAGAACCTCCGCTGAACTGAGGTCATATCAGAAGCTAAATTAAAGTTGTTCCAGCGAGCGGACAGAATGTAATTCGTTCTGCGGTAAAATGGTTCACAAATGAGAGAATATTACGTTGAACGCTCTGTATATTATATATTTTTAGTATTCAGCTATAATAATTTAGCGATCTCTTTCCAGTTATTTTCGTGCAAGACCGCGAAATCATTCATTGTAAAGTATGAATAATGAATTACGTAATTGTTTGTGACAAGACTCTTCCGTGTAATTGAAACAGTGTTATGGTTGTTATGCCACTTCTATAAGTATATGTATATATATATATATATATATATATATATATATATATATATATATATATATATATATATATATATATATATATATATATATATATATATATATATATATATATATATATATATATATATATATATATATATATATATAAATAATTATACATATTTTTATGTATCTATATGTATATTATATAAACACATGTATAACCTTCAAGAATAAATTCTAATTCATTTTCAACAACTAACAACTACTGCCTTTGAGTATCTGAATATATAAAACCATAAATAAAAAATACAATAATTTCTGGCTTTTCTTTCATTCTAATACATTTAACAACTTTCTTAACTTTCTTTTGCTTTTTGCAGAAGGAGCACTGCAGTCACCATGGGCAACCTGGAAGCCAAGATGCGTCGACAGCTGGATAAACTCTACAACCTTGAGGAACGCCATTACGACCTCGTCTAGTTCAACAGGACTGAACGCCTCGACATAAGGTCAACTACATCTGCCGTTCAATAATAAAATATCTCTGAGAAGGCGAATAAAAGAACAGAATAACACAGAAACTTCTAAAACAATATCAAAACAGTTCGCGCTGCTTCGAATTTTGTAGTGAGATTATCAAGACTTGGCCTCTACACCAAAAACAGAGCGATGGAGTACCTCAAGGAGGACTGCGAGTTCCTCAAGAGATGCGACACTTTCCAAGCCGGCGGGGCGGAGGACGGCCAAGTGGAAATCACGCTGGCGGAGAACCTCATCCAGAACCTCTCGTGGCTGGGGGCCAACGCCACGCCCACGACGACGGAGCTTCCTTACTTCCCCATAGAGAAGAGGCCCGAGACCTACATCGTCCCGATCGTCTTCTTCTTCATCTTCATCGTAGGCGCGACGGGCAACGGCGCCCTGGTCTTCATGTTCCTGAAGTACCCGAACATGCGGAACGTGCCCAACACCTACATCCTCTCGCTGGCGCTGGGCGACCTCCTGGTCGTCATCTTCGCCGTGCCCTTCGTGTCCATCATCTACGTCACGGAGACGTGGCCCTACGGCGAATTCATCTGCAAGCTGTCGGAGTTCATGAGAGACGTCTCCGTGGGGGTGACCGTCTTCACGCTGACGGCGCTCAGCGCCGAGCGCTACTACGCCATCGTCGACCCCGTCGGGAAGCGGGCGGGCGCCGTCGCCCGACGGACCACGACGGTGGCCACCATCTTCATCTGGTTGCTGGCGGTCATATTCGCCCTCCCGGCCCTGATATTCTCCTACCTGAGGCACCAGGACACGGCCAAGGGCGAGATCATCGTGTGCTACCCGTTCCCGCCCCTGCTGGGGGAGTTCTACCCCAAGATCAACGTCGTCTCGAAGCTCACCGTCTACTACCTTCTGCCCCTGCTGACCATCTCCACCTTCTACCTCCTGATGGCGCGCCACCTGATGCAGGCAGCCGCCCCGCTGCCGGGCGAAGCCCAGCAGCAGCACCAGAGGCAGCACCAGCGGCACGTGGCCGCCCGCCGGAAGGTGGCCAAGTTGGTGTTCGCCTTCGTGATCATCTTCGCCGTGTGCTACTTCCCCAACCACGTGTTCCTGCTGTGGTTCTACTTCAACCCGAACATGGACAGAGACTACAACCAGTTCTGGAACGCCTTCCGCTGGATCGGCTTCTGCCTGGGCTTCGTCAACTCGTGCATCAACCCCATCGCCCTCTACTGCATCTCGGGCACCTTCCGCAAGAACTTCAACCGCCACCTCTTCTGCTGCCTGTGCCCCGAGTCCGCCCAGGGGCGCGTGTGGACCACCTTCCACTTCCACTCCTCCGGCCAGCACTTCATCTCCACCGTCCGGAAAACCGACAACTTCGACATGTCGACTATGAACGGCCCGGACAAAACGGCCGTTTGAAGAAATGACTCACAAAAGCAAAGAAATGAAGGAGCCTCTACGTTACACTGCTTATGTGCGCTTATTGTCTGTCCTAAATATTATGCTTGCGGTGGACAAAGCTCCCTTGTGGGCCATCTGACGAACATTCAGAATTTGGTGTGAAAATGCGAGGATAACCTGTACCTGGGCTTGAGCAAGTCTCCAACATGCAGAAATGGTGCCGGATGGATTGTCGAGAAGTTATACTGACACAGAAATATAGCTATATAATTGTTCGTTTGCATACGTGCGTGCGCGCACGTATGAAAGCACACACACACACTATATATATATATATATATATATATATATATATATATATATATATATATATATATATATATATATATATATATATATATATATATAGTGTGCTTTCACCTTTTAACTATATATATAATTATATATATATACATAAGTTATATATATATTATATACATTAAATTTACCGTAATTTTTACATCCACAACAAAGACAAAAGTATCGCCTCCAAAGCACATATAATATAACTCTAAAAAATGCCATTCAACATTACGAAATCAGGTTAAACTTTCACTTCCTGACCGTAAAAAAATCTGCTCATCTCTGCTGAACCTTTCGAAGACTTGCTCGAGCCAAGTGCCTGTATTTATATTTCTATGTTGTGACAGATTTTATGTACTAAATTAATCAGCTGTATATCCAGCATCTGTGGTTCCATATTTTGTCTCTTTGCAAGCATTGAATGAACTTGGTCCGTGAAAATGGGTTCTCAAGACAATACACCAAGACAATTGTTTAAGGAAAAATCTTTTTGAATGTCGTTAGAATATCATATTTCATGGTGGACATATAAATCACTATATAAAAACTTGACGTACAGTAGGTTTGGAGATTATAAAAAAAATTACACACGCTAAATCGCAAGATTCTTAAAAGATACATTTTTGAATCAATAACTTAGGTTAAAAAAATAATTTTAAACATTAAATGAATAGCAAATCAACACACAGTAAGTAGGAAAATGTTTTGAAACAATAACTTTCGTTAAAAAAATAATTTTAAACACAAAAATTAATATAAAATTAACACACAGTAATCTGAACATTTCAAAAAATTACACACACGCCAAATCGCAAAATTCTTAAAAGATGCATTTTTGAATCAATAACTTATGTTAAAAAATCATTCTAAACTTAAAATTAATATAAAATCAACACACGGCAATTTGAACATTTCAATAAATTACACACACGCCAAATCGCAAAATTCTCAAAAGACTAATTTTTTCACCAACGCTTTACTCGCAAAAAAAAATTAACTACAATTCAAAATACAAATATGATGCATCACAGGCGGCCCCCAATACAAAAAAAAAAATAAATAAATAAAAGAGAGAGAGAGAAAATGAAAATCATTATTCTAGTCTGGTTGGCTGCCCTTCAAACCAGCAAAAACAAATTAGCTTGGCAGGAAAACCGAGAACTAATTCCCGAGAAAATGCTTTGGGTCAGCTGTAAACAAAAATCTTCAAAACAAGGGGAGAGAGAGAGAGAGAGAGAGAGAGAGAGAGAGAGAGAGAGAGAGAGAGAGAGAGAGTGGGAGAGGCACGCACACAACACACAAAATCAGCATTCTCACCCGTCATCCTCTTCGTATCCCCTTTACTCATTTGTATCCCCATTCACCCACATGTATCCCCCTTCATCATTATGTATCCCCATTCACCCACATGTATCCAAATCACTTTCATGTGTCCCCTTCGTCATCATGTATCCCCATCACCCACATGTATCCAGATCACTTTCGTGTATCCCCTTCACCCACATGTATCACATTCACCCTTATGTGTCAACTTCACCATCATGTATCCCCATCACCTACATGTATCCTCTTCACCCTCACATACCTCCGTCGCCCGCATGTATCCCCCCTTCGCCCACATGTATCCCCATTCACCCACACGTATCACATTCACCCACATGTATCCCCATCAACCAAATGTATCCCCTTCACCCACATGTATCCCAATTACTTTCATGAACCTCTTTCACCACCACGTATCCCCCTCACCCACATGTATCACATTCACCCCCATGTATCCCCATCACCCACATGTATCCCCAGTCACCTTCATGAAACCCCTTTCACCATCATATATCCCCATCACCCACACGTATCCCCTTCACCCACATGTATTTCCATTACCCTCGTGTATCCCATCACCAACATGTATCCCAATCACCTTCATGAACCTCTTTCACCATCATGTACCCCCTTCACCCACACGTATCCCCTTCACCCACATGTATCCCCATCACCCACATGTATCCCCTTCACGCTCACGAGTCAGAAGTCACCCCCATGCATCTCTCACTTTTCCAGACCAATTTCCCCATGGATCTTTCCATCCTAATGTATCAGCTAATACACCCACATTCACGGATCACTAAGAATCATACACTTTCGTCCACGTACGTATTCATCAAACTCATTTCAATTTTTTAGTCAGTGGGGATTATGGAGTATCATATTTTCATTATGGAATATTATATTTTCATTATGGAATATTGTATTTTCATTATGGAGTATTGTATTTTCATTATGGAATATTATATTTTCATTGTGGTATATTATATTTTCAGAGGACAAACCTGCGTATTTTACT
The DNA here is from genome assembly GCF_040412425.1 of Macrobrachium rosenbergii. Classification (NCBI taxonomy): domain Eukaryota; kingdom Metazoa; phylum Arthropoda; class Malacostraca; order Decapoda; family Palaemonidae; genus Macrobrachium; species Macrobrachium rosenbergii. The sequence goes on along the minus strand of NC_089767.1, from coordinate 42,356,522 downwards.
TGACTCGAAATTCAGGCTTCCAAAGATTATGGTGTTCATTTGAAAATAAAAATAAACACACACCCATTTTATGTATATGTATATATATGCATAATATATACATATATATATATATATATAAATATATATCTATATATTATATATATATATATGTATATATATAATATATTTACATATATATATACATTTATGTGTGCATGAGTATACGTGAATGTGTGAACGTATGTATACGCAAGCTCTCCCCTGTCCGTATAATCCTATAAATACTTCTAACATATCTAACTACCAAAAAAAAAAAAAGAAAAAACTCAAGCAAAGCGCAAAGGATCACAGAGAGAGTTCGCCCTGTCGAGCAAGACTCCTCGATTCCATCTCTTATCATCTTCTTCACTCGCGTGCGTTTCTGAGTGGGGGGCCTTTACTGGGAAGTAATGGCCCTCTTGGGTAACGTCAGCCGCACGCATGTATGCGGACATACGAACACACGAACACACAATGGGAAGTGGATCAAGAAAGGGAGGAGGAGGTGTGAGAACGGTCTATCTTATGAGTGCTAAATTGTATGAATAATAAATGTATAAGGATATATATATATATATGTGTATATATATATATATATATATATATATATATATATATATATATATATATATATATATGTATATATATATATATATATATATATATATATGTGTATATATATATATATATATATATATATATATATGATTGTGTATTAATAAAATTTTAAAAATTCTCACAAAGTGTGCTCTAAGTATTGAAAGTGAATTGTACTTACTGAGGAAAAAAAGAAAAAGATAAACTATCATATATTTAAAAATCTATTAATGAAAGGCAAAACTCCGAAGTGGCAAAGTTTGGCCTCTGTTCTAAAACCTCCAAATCCTAATCCCTATTCACTTCCATTAAGAACCCCAAATACCACACATGACCCAAATATGACGGCGCCCCTTTCCCGAGGGCACGGCCATGGGCACGGCCTTCACTTCCCGTATCTCCACTGCCCATCACAGCCGGCTCCCAAATCACTGATCCTGTTCACCTGTGCTAAAATTTTGATGTACTTTTCTTATCTCCAAATTACTCAAAATTTCAAAAATCATTTTTTTCACACGCACTTCATAGTTCATAAACCTCAAAAGCTTTCACTATTTCTTTAATTCATTCGCATTTCACATACACAATTCATTTCTAAAAAGTAAAATTTTGACACAGTCTTTTCATGTCCACATTACTTATCATTTTAAAAATCCTTTTTTTCACATGCACTTCATAGTTTATGAACCTCAAAAGCTTTCGCTTTTCTTTTTACTGCGTTCGCATTTCACAGCCACAATTTACTCTTTAGAGAGACAAGGTCATGCGTTCCTCCAGGTTCTTCCATAAAGACATCACATTTCCTTCCTCATTGTACCTATTCAATGAATAACCTTTGGCTCATCCAAACTTGCTAAATTTACACTACATCTAAATAGGTGACCTCTACCCTTCCACCATCTGTGTTAACAATCACGGCTGCACCTTCCAATTTTTTTTACCATAATAACCACAGTAGTATTTTTATTATTCACTTTAAATTGCCACCTCTTATAAATCCTCACAGCAATCTGCAATTTTTCCTTACTCTCACCATCTTACGTTGTACCATTCATAAATCTCACGCACTACATTCCATTCATAATCGCTTATCTAGTAATTCTCCATTCACAATCGCCCCTCTCATTCTCCATCCATGCTCTTAAACCAGTGGGTCTCAAACTGGCCTGGGGGGCCACAGACAGTGGCTAGGGGTGCCGCAAGATTGTCATGAGTTTTGGTTTGGCTAGGTCATCTCAATGAACACTTGCAAAAAAAAAGTTTGCATTAGTCTTCATATAATTATTATAAGTGTGTCTACTTTAATATATTAACACACACACACACACACACACACACACACACACACATATATATATATATATATATATATATATATATATATATATATATATATATATATATATATATATATGGTGGGATGGTGAAGAAGGCGTGCCACGGTAATGGTTACATTAATTAGGATGCCATCACTAAAAAAAAAATTGAAGACCACCACCTTAAACACTTCTGGCAACATCGCTCAGATACAACAATATTTTTTCCTGGAAAACTACTCTCTCCCATTAATCAATTCAAAATTATTTTCAGACAGCATTCAAAATTATTTTCAAACATTCAAAATTATTTTCAAATAACATTCAACGTGGATTCTAATACTACAAACTTACACTCGAAGGTTGTACTTGATCTCAGTTACTAAAATACTGTAATTATCATAATCATTAATGTATTTATCATCATTATTATCATTACTATCTCTTGAGAATGAATGAAAACTGATATAAAAAAATAAACAGTCCTTTCCAAGACAGAGCTTTCTGAATGACAGCTCTAGTTGGAGAACCTGTGAAAAGTTTTTCTTTTCAGTATTGAAGCTTATCTTAAGTATCATACATTTGTGGGTGGGCTTAAATTATATATATATATATATATATATATATATATATATATATATATATATATATATATATATATATATATATATATATATATATATATATACAGTGTACTACTTTAAAATAAATGTATCTATGTTGTACTTTTAATATACATAAATATATTTGTCTAAATTTACCCTAGTTATCATTACCCTTTTTGAATTGAATTGAATACAGAATTTAGGGCAAAGGCCAAGCTCTGGGACCTATGAGGTCATTCAGCGCTGAAACGGAAATTAACAGTAAAAGTTTGAACGGTGTAACAGGAGGAAAACCTCAAAGCAGTTGCACTATGAATCAATTGATAGGAGAGGTTGAGGAGAGTAAGATGGAAGAAAGAGAATATGAACGGAGGTACAGTAAAAGGAACGAAAGGGCGCTACCCCCCTACGGGGATTATTACCCTTATAAACAAAAGAAAGGCTTGTCATTAAATTGGCTTATTACATAATTTTTTTTCCTTTTAAGGAGTTCATTTGAATTCCTTTTTATTCTTTATTCTTTTTTCTTGTCTTTATTCCTCTTTATTCTCTATTCTTTTCGTTGAATCTTTAAAGAAATAAATTATCACATTTATCATCAAGAAAATATTATTTAATGACAAATCAATTTTTTTTTTTGTCGTGGCAAAATACACTGCTCTTAAGAATATGTCAAGAGTTACAGTCATTAAAACTCTTGTTTGTTTGTTTGTTTAAGTTATCAAGGGAAAATACGGAATGTGGCTTGAGTGGACACACCTTTCATATTTCATCACGTTAACAACTGCAAACAAAGGGTAATTCCTCCCAGGTAAATAAAACGACTGCGATATTTTAATGCTAAAATAAATATGTACGAAGATCACAACAAAATGAAAGATTCCCAAAAGAGAGAAATAACGGATCATGAAGAACTGAGGAAAACTCTTCCAAAATTTAACTATAATGGAGCGTAATGTGTCCTGCGTATTGAATTTATTCCTGCAATATTTTGCTAATGTTGAATTACTCTGCCATTCATCAGGTCATCACAAAACGCAAGCAAAGCTACAAAACTGAAAGCAGAATGATCCAGGGGCTATCACAACTCAAAATCAGACACTGGAAAGATGTGTCAAATGATTTCAAAGGTTTTTTTTTTTGGGGGGGGGGCTGGGATAACAGCCGAAATAATTAACTTGAAGAATTCATCAGAAAATTTGAGATCCGTTTGGCACTCGCTTTGTTAAAGATGTCTTCCATTCTACGGTAATGAAATGTATTGTATGGAACATACATCAATTTTTGTTTTTGTTTTTAATGAATCCTTTTGAATACAGATATTCATACGTGCAAGGACATTTGACTGTTATGTGCATATATACTCCGATATTTGCTGGAGTATAATATAAAGACACTTATGTATATGTATATATATATATATATATATATATATAAATTATATATATATATATATATATATATATATATATATATAAATATATATATATATATATATATATATATATACATATATATATATATATATCATATATTTACATACAGAATTTACACAGAATATAAGCACATATCAGAGTATATATACAAATAATACTCACTGCGCATATACATTATGAATTCGCGTACTCAAAAAAAAAAGGCGTAATTAAAAGCAAGAACCAATAACCTCATTACTTCCACATACCACCGTTTCAGAACTATTCCAATTTTTACCGATCGGCCCTATCGTGCATTTCAAAGGTTGGCGCTTTTCAAAAGCAGCGCGCGTCGCCAGTACGACAGAAGTCTATAAATAGTCAGACTTGGGGTTAATGCGGATATTTTTGGAGTGGAAAATGAATTTTAGAATCCTCAAGAATCCGTCAAAAAATGGAATTAATTAAAGCAAAAGAAACCTTTTCCACGGGAAATGAAAAATTAATTATTATTGTAATGGAAAAATGAATTCTAAATATAATGTCGCAGATGAATTTAATTCTAGAACCATCACGAATTTGTAAATGGAATTGATTAAAGGAAAAGAAACCTTTTCCACAGGTAAAAATTATATTCTGGGTGTAATGGAAAAAGTTAATTCTCAATATAATGATATATGGAAAAAACTAATTCTCAATATAATGATAGAGATAAAATATGATCAATTGTAAAAATGATGTTTACAATGGATTTAATTAATTAACGTAAATGAAACCTCTTCTAGAGGAAAAAATGAATTCTCAATATAATGAAAGAGTTTAAGAATGAATTGTAAAATATTTAGAATGTGAGATTTAGGCCTGATGCCAAGCGCTGGAACCTATGAGGTCATTAGGCGCTGAAAGGAAAACTGAGAGAAAAGGAGGCTTGAAAGGTGTAACAGGAGGAAAACCTCAGAGCAGTTGCGCTATGAATCAATTGTTAGGAGAAGGGTTAATGATAAAGAAACAAAGAAACGAACAAAAACTTCGAAATTACAAATATACGAACCAGCAAAGAAAAGGATCAATATTATCTGGTCCGCTGGTTTAGTGGTTAGTGTCGTGGCGTGCCACTCGGATGTCGCGGAGGGGTGGGTTCGCGTCTCCCCCAAGGCGATGAAAAATCACTGGTTCTGTATCATGATCAGTTACTGCCGCAGTGTTAGGGGGGTCTGCTGCGGTGGGAGGTTGAAACCACCATTCTTTGGAAGGTAGGTTTGTTCCTTGTGAATAGTTTTCATCTACTGAAATAATAATAATAATAATAATAATAATAATAATAATAATAATAATAATAATAATCTTTGGAAGTTGAATTTAGTGTCAGTGGCCCCTTTGGTGGGCTTGTTCCGTGTGAATAGGTTTCATCTACTGAAATAATAATAATAATAATAATAATAATAATAATAATAATAATAATAATAATAATAATAATCTCTGGAAGCTTGAATTTAAAGTCAAATGTTCCTGTGGGGGACTTGTTCCATGTGAATAGGTTTCATCTACTGAAATAATAATAATAATAATAATAATAATAATAATAATAATAATAATAATAATAATAATAATAATAATAATTACGGATAACAAAAATCTGAAAACAGCGATAAATAATATACGGAAAAAAAATATATATTCAAAAAAATTAAATGATCAGGAGAAAAATTTATATAAAATCACTATCGCTGCTATCACGCCAGGGTCCTAAAAAAAGAAATTATTTCCGAAATCCGGAACGTATTAAGCACCGACCTCTATAAACAGCAACAAAAAAAAATATATATATATATATATTTCATCGCGGGAATCCTGGTGATAAAATATCAAATAAATTGAATTTCTTATCTGGCTCAAATATCTCATATTTTTTTCTTTCTTTCGCACAAAAAATTCAAAGCCGTGTGATGTGACCTTGTCCATATAAATATTCTTCTTCTTCCTCGTCACTTTATGCGAAGCAGGGGGCCGGACTGCAAATTCCCGAGATGTAACCGAGTACCGGGACCTTTCCCTGAAAAAAGCGGGACGCCATATCTTAAAAACTAACCACAGAATTTTCTTGAAAATAATCTCATTATGTTCCACACCCAAATTACTAGCGTCACTCTAATCTAACCTAACCTAGCCTAACCTTAACCTAACCTACCTAACCTGAGCTAGAGACTGGTGCAATACTAGCATACATCCCAGGAACTAACCTAAGCTAGGGGCTGGTGCAATACTAGCATACATCTCAGAGATTTGCGGCCCAGGCTACCATGTTGCTTTTATGTGGGTCATACTTTTTGGGAATGAGAAAACTTAAAGTGGAAAAAGAAACGTTTTGATGTTAGCTCATGAAAGGGCAAAAACTACATATTTATAATTGCAAAGCTATTTCATCACCAACATGGGATTTATCACACTCTATATCGAGCATATCTGAATCACGAAAATATGGAACGTGATGAATATATAAATGAAGACAAAATCCACGAGGGAAAGAGAAACAATGGAGTGCTGCAAGGCCTTTCGACTTATCGTCCTTTACCTAGCAGTGGGACCTGTGAGGTCAATCAGTGCTGAAATGGAAACTGATAGTAAAAGGTTTGAAAGGTGTAACGGGAGGAAAACATCACAGTTTACTATGAATCAACTGTTAGGAGAGGTTGGAGGAAAGTAAGATGGAAGAAAGGCAATATGAAAGGAGGTACAGTAAAAGGAACGAAAGGGGTTGCAGCTAGGGGCCCATGGCACGCTGCAAGGAGCCTAAGTAATGCCTACTGTGCACTGCATGAGGTGCACTGACGGCATTACCCCCCTAAGGGGAATATAGAAGAAAAGCTACCAAAGGAATTGTATAACAAAAAACAAACACACCTACATTTGCACGTAAATAAAAAATAAAATACAAAAAGATCTGTGTAAAACTTATTCCCTTCACCATCAGGCACGGGGGTGGGGAGGGTGTCACAGAATTAATGCAGTAATCAAAAAAAAAAAAAATTAATAAATAAAAATGGGGAAATGAATTCTAAATTCTGAAATGCATCGTCATACGTTGCCACAAAAGATTTTTATCACAGACCCCCAAAGGCTCCAATTTCAAATAAATGAAAAATAGTCGATGCTCTTATCTAGCCTAAATGGCGAATTTTTGTTTTTATTCGCGTTAAATATTTTAACGCTGTGACGTGACCCTGACCTTTGACCTTGTTAATAGATCAATCTATTTTCACTCTTTTCCAATCTTGCAGAGAGAAGCCGATTTTTGACAGCACACACTTGAAAATAAAGAAAATTGGGCAGGTGGACGGTACAAAGGCGATAACCCCGTCTCCGAAAATGGAAGGGTCAAGGCTCGGGGAAAACAGAAGCATGGAGAGAAGCCAAGATCTTGATGGGAAATCGAAAGGAACTGTTAATGTGCCGGGAAAGCCAAGGATTGCAAAACCCGAAAGAAGTCAATGAAGCCATATGGTTCGCTATACATAAGACCAAAGTCAAGAGAAAAAGAATGTCTGCTCACTTCCCCCCCCAAAAATCCCCCGAGTAGGCGGAGCTTCGTTCACCTCCTTATTGCGTCAGCAGGCGAACTGCCGTAACGAGCAGGTTGTACCTCTAAGATACGTCATCGCCTATGTAGTTACCCCAGGTGGGAGGCGACTCCGCCCAATTGGGTTGACCTTTCTCTCTCTCTCTCTCTCTCTCTCTCTCTCTCTCTCTCTCTCTCTCTCTCTCTCTCTCTTGGCCTTGGGATTACGTAGAGAATGACGCTCGGAGTTTCGAATAAGTTGGTATACATAAGAAGATGAATAAGAGGATGTATAAATAACTTGACATATATGAGGATGAATAAGACAAATTCAGTTTACTTTTACTGTTAACCTGTTCTGCTTTGATCGATGATTACGCCACGAAATTACAAACAGATTCCAACGAAGCAAGGAGTAAAGAAAGCAGTAATTAAGGAAACCTCATACATCATCTACTCATAGAAATAGAATTGAACTGAATATATAATTTAGGCCAAAGGCCAAGGGGCTGGGAACTATGAGGTCAATCAGCGCTGAAACGGAAACTGACAGTTAAAAAGGGTTGAAAGATGCAACAGGAAGAAAACCTCAAGAAAGTAAGATTCTTAGGAAGAAAGAGTAAGACGGAAGAAGAGAAGATGAACGGATATACAGTAAAAGGAATGAAAGGGGTTTCAGCTAGGGGCCGAAGGACGCCGCAAAAAACCTGCAGTTAAAAACCGTGAAGTTAAGCCTACCCCATTGATGAAGAACGAGATTGAAAACAGAAGAGTTCCATTTTCGCCAGTAATATGCATTTGTATGCCTGACGGGACTTCCACCTGTCTTGCGTCAAACACTGTCGGTTTTAATGCTTCTTTTTGGAGTTAGATCCAGCGTTTACTTTTTGTAAATTCCTTCAATTCGCTTCCTTTAGAGTCAGATTATTATTATTATTATTATTATTATTATTATTATTATTATTATTATTATTATTAACCACACCATTCAAATTATTATTATTATTATTATCAAAATAGTTTTATTATTATTATTATTATTAAATATTAATAAAAATAGTTTAACCAGACCACTCAAAAATAATAATAATAATAATATTATTATTATTATTATTATTATTATTATTTTATTATTTTGGTTAAATTATTTTATAATTAAGTGGTTTGGTTAAATAATGATAATAATAATAATAATAATAATAATAATAATAATAATAATAATATCATCATCAAAATACTTTAACGAGGCCACTCAGATCTAATCAGACCTAGCAATTCTTTAATTTCTTCCCCTACTTCAATCTCCCGTCAAAATCCGCGCAACGTAAGCACACTTTAGCTTTCAATTCATCAGACTTCCCGTACAAACAATAGCTAAATAAAAGCCCACTCGCTGGAAGGAAGAAAACAACAATCACACGGACTGGGGGAGATATGAGGACGAGAATAAAACCATAGTAAAAAAAAGAAAGAAAATTTATACGCTCATACATCTGCTCTTGTTAGAGACAACCTGAATGGGTAAATAAAAAGTTAGATTGATGAAAAGAGAGCTACGCGCAGATAGGACGATGACTTGTCTAGGGAAGATGGTAAAAGAGAGAGAGAGAGAGAGAGAGAGAGAGAGAGAGAGAGAGAGAGAGAGACAGACAGAGAGAGAGAGACTTACGAATGGCTTCAGAGATAAAGTGTAGGGGTTACCATACGAATGATTTGGAGAGAGAGACTTCAACTAGAAAGTGAGAGAGAGAGAGAGAGAGAGAGAGAGAGAGAGAGAGAGAGAGAGAGAGAGACTTCAACTAGAAAGTGTAGGGGAATCATACGAATGATTTGGAGAGAGAGAGAGAGAGAGAGAGAGAGAGAGAGAGAGAGACTTCAACGATTTTGGAGAGAGAGTGGGGTATCTACGAATGATTTTAGAGAGAGAGAGAGAGAGTTATCTTACAAATGATTTGGAGAGAGAGAGAGAGAGAGAGAGAGAGAGAGAGAGAGAGAGACCCATCATTTCCCCTAGATCTTGGAATAAATATTCTTATCAACCAAAAGCACTCGAATGCATTCTGCTTGACAGACAACTTTTTCCAAAAGCACTTATTTCAACACGGCATGCAATGAAGTGTCCCTTAATAAAACAAGTAAAAAATGCGCCAAATATCAAGTGTCCTGCGCCGTGGTGGCCTCAGCCACGGCCCATAAAACTTTAAGCCGCGGTCCATGAAGCTTAACCATGGTCCCGTGGTGGCCTATGTTGTTGGTACCTATATCGTTGCCAGAAGCACGATTATGGCTAAATTTAACCTTAAATAAAATAAAAACTACTGAGGCTAGAGGGCTGCAATTTGGTATGTTTGATGACTGGAGGGTGGATGATCAACATACCAATTTACAGCCCTCTAGCCTCAGTAGTTTTTAAGATCTGAGAGCGGACAGAAAAAGTGCGGACGGACAGACAAAGCCGGCACAATAGCTTTCCCTCACAGAAAACTAATAAAATGATTAAGTAGTATTTCAGAAAAATTCAAAATTCACTCGAACCCCTCGAGAAGATGGAGCTATAATGACGAAAGACGCGGAGCTGCTCCTATTAATCCAACTTGCAGATTGAAGTTTTCAGAACTATTGGTATTCCATGACTGAGCTCTCGGCAGCCTTGGAACAGTGCTTACATTATGAGATCCCCCTGGGGGAATCTGAGATTTGAGAGAGAGAGAGAGAGAGAGAGAGAGAGAGAGAGAGAGAGAGAGAGAGAGAGAGAGAGAGTGAGAGAGAGACTTACGAATGATTTCAGAAAGAAAGTGTGGGGTGAATCTTATGAATGATTTCAGAGAGAGAGAGAGAGAGAGAGAGAGGGGGATTATCTTACGCATGACTTTAGAGAACGAGAGAGAGAGTGGCGGTATTTCACGAATGGTTGGAGAGAGAGAGAGAGAGAGAGAGATGAGAGAGAGAGAGAGAGAGAGAGAGAGAGAGAGAGAGAGAGAGAGATTTCAGAAAGAAAGCCTGGGCGGTATCTTACGAATAATATATATATATATATATATATATATATATATATATATATATATATATATATATATATATATATATATATATATATATAGAGAGAGAGAGAGAGAGAGAGACAGAGAGAGAGAATGGCAGGGGCGGTGGTTCTAGCTGATGATTTGACACGACTGGAGTGAGAAAATGATTACGGCGCATCATGATTCTACTTTTATTTTTTATAATAATAACTATGCCTTGTTTGGCATTCTGATTGATTATTGATCCCTTACTCTCTCTCTCTCTCTCTCTCTCTCTCTCTCTCTCTCTCTCTCTCTCTCTCTCTGTGGCTTTAAAGCTCCGAGTTGGAGGAGCACCTCTCCTCCTAAAGAGGCTCGTCGACGCATTCATTCTCCTTCTTCTTGTCGAAAGTATTGTTATTTACGGCCGCCACTTTTTATCCTCCATTACCTTCTGTTTTCCGCCTGAGAGTCCCTGAGAGTCCCTGATAGTCCTTGAGAGTCCTTGGGAGTCCTTGAACTATGATCACACGCCACTAGGACCCCAACATCAAATGTACTTTTGCTTGGACGAACGACGGAAGGGCGACGCGAGTGATTTTCAAAAATATAACAAAAGGTATTAGAGAAATTTCAAGAGGAAGGTTGCCATCATTATTTTACGTATGTTGCACACGTACGTAATCTAAACAGGTACACAAATTTATGTATACATACGTGCACGTATACATACACACACATACATATATACATATATATATATATATATATATATATATATATATATATATATATATATATATATATATATATATATATATATATATATATATATATATATATATATATATATATATATATATATATATATATATATTCATGAGACGTCCGAGTCTCCCCATGAAAAATAATAATAATGAATAATAATAATAATAATAATAATAATAATAATAATAATAATAATAATAATAATAATAATAATAATAATAAGTACGTTCTTTCAAAATTCTGATAAAATACTAAAAGAAAATACAAAATTCACAATACGTTTTCGAAGGCGTAACACGACACAGGAAAACCATTAACGTTTTTCAAATCTTAATAATAATAATAATAATAATAATAATAATAATAATAATAATAGGTACTTATTAGGATATGAAGAAAGAGTACAAAAATAAAGAGAGAGAGGGCCGCCACCTCTCAATGGGAATGTGTTTCAACCATGCGTCCATTACCGAACTGGATGGCTTCCCGATAATGAGGCGTCTAGCACTGAATAGGCGATCATTAACAATAGGCAACTCTCTCTCTCTCTCTCTCTCTCTCTCTCTCTCTCTCTCTCTCTCTCTCTCTCTCCCTCTCTCTCTCTAAATAACATCTAGATAACATCCCATTTCATCTCCCTAAAGTATTCTAGATAACATCCCCTTTCATCTCCCTAAAGTATTCACATAATCAGACATACGTAAAATTTCTTTTCTCTCTCTCTCTCTCTCTCTCTCTCTCTCTCTCTCTCTCTCTCTCTCTCTCTCTCTCTCTCTCTCTCTAAATAACATCAGATAAAACAAAGTATTCACATAATCAGACAAAGACTGTCTTTAATCGCCTCTCTCCCTTCAGAAAACAAAGGTAACAAAGACTGTCTTTAATCGCCCTAAAGAATCTACATAAAGATACAAATACCTTCATAAATGCCAATACTGGCATGACTTTGAATATAAAATTCAGGACCAACGAGCAAGCATTGGGACCTACGAGGTCATTCAGCGCTGAAAGGGAAATTGAGAGCAATAAGGTCTGAAAGGTGTAGCAGGAGGAAAACCTCGCAGTTGCACTATGCAAGTGAAAAATGCGCCGAAGCTTCTTCGGCGCAATCGAGTTTTTTGTACAGCCGCTACAGCTTATAATCAAGGCCACCGAAAATGGATCTATCTATCGGTGGTCTCGGTATAATGCTGTATGAGCCGCGGCCTATGAAACTTTAACTATGGACCGGTGGTGGCCTATCCTATATCGATGCCAGAAGCACGATTATGGCTAACTATAACCTTAAGTAAAATCAAAACTACTGAGGCTAGGGGGCTGCAATTTGGTATGTTTGATGATTGGAGAGTGGATGATCAACGTGCCAATTTTCAGCCCTCTAGCCCCAGTAGTTTTTAAGATCTGAGGGCGGACAGAAAAAATTGAGGACAGAGGAAAATTCTGACGGACAGACAAAGCCGGCACAATAGTTTTCTTTTACAGAAAACTAAAAAAAAAAAAAGAGTATTTCAGTGAAACCTTCCTCCGTCGACCTGCAAGCATTAGCATCGCACAGATTTACTTTATCTAAGAAAAATTTTTGCCAAACTATTTCTGCCCAATTTGTACTAGAAATAACAAGTTACACTGTATATATATATAACTCTATAACAATCATTATTCAATTTTCCCTTTTTTAATACAGCAATATTTAACGAATTTCAATACACCACATCCAAAATACCGATACACAACATTCAAAGGCACTGAAACAACATTCTGCCAAACAACAGAGTGCAATTTACAGCGATGAAAAAAAAAAGAGGCAGTCTATTAATAAAATCCGCGGATTTATTTAGACTGACAGGGAGATAACCTGAATGAAAATTGGGTTAACGCCGGGCTAAAACAAACAGGGTTAAATTAACACGATGGTATCGTATTAATAATTTTAGCTTTCTGTAAACGAAAACTATTGTGCCGGCTTTGTCTGTCCGTCCGCACTTTTTTCTGTCCGCCCTAATATCTTAAAAACCACTGAGGCTAGAGGGCTGCAAATTGGTATGGTGATCATCCATCCTCTAATCATCAAACATACAAAATTTCAGCCCTCTAGCCTTAGTAGGTTTTATTTTATTTAAGGTTAAAGTTAGCCATAATCGTGCTTCTGGCAACGATATAGCATAGCCACCACCTGGAAGTGCTTAAACACTTTTTCTGTCCGCCCTCAGAACTTAAAAACTACTGAGGCTAGAGGGTTGCAAATTGGTATGTTAATCATCCACCCTCCAATCATCAAACATACCAAATTTCAGGCCTCTAGCCTCAGTAGGTTTTATTTTATTTAAGGTTAAAGTCAGCCATAATCGTGCCTCTGGCAACGATACAGGATAGCCACCACCAGATAGTGCTTAAATTTTCATGGGCCGCGGCTCATACAGCATTATACCGAGACCACCGAAAGATAGATCTATTTCCAGCGGCCTTGATTATACGCTGTAGCGGCTGTACAGAAAACTCGATTGCGCCGAAGAAACGTCGGCGCATTATTTACTTGTTTTAATCTTGGAACTAATCTCAGATTTATTGCGTGAACTACGATCACAGCACCCTGAGCTGTTGTTCGTGATAATGAAGACGTGCTCTTAGCAATGTTCAATTGTGTGTACATGTACAATGTACAATGCATGTTCGCATGCATGTACATGCTGCCTCATTTGCAATGATGAGGTTAATCTTTGCACATATACGCATGTTTGCATGCCAAAGCATAGGCCTACTTATGCCCTGTTAGGGAACAGGCCTAAGTTGAAAATAAACAGAGGTTTACGGGAACGATTTAGGCTTCGGATACAATTGCTTTAAATTGTATTTACAGCAAACGTATATCTATTTTATTTTTTATCTACCTTACGTCTGTATGTCCATACTGCGTCTTATTTTTACACACACACACGCACACATATATCCAGTGTATATATATATATATATATATATATATATATATATATATATATATATATATATATATATAAATATATCTATATACATATATTTATATATATATTTATCTATATATATATATATATAATATATATATATATATATATATATCCATATATATTTATATATAAATTTATATATATATATATATATATATATATATATATATATATATTTATATATAAATTTATCTATATATATATATATATATATATATATATATATATATATATATATATATATATATATTTATATATTATATACAAACATAAATTTATATATTTACAACAAACATAAATAAAATACCAAAAAGAGAGAGAGAGAGAGAGAGAGAGAGAGAGAGAGAGAGAGAGAGAGAGAGAGTATGCATAAGCCTAGATTTCCAAATCAGATATCGGCTCCAAGCCATCACCAACGCAACCGGAAGTCAACGCAACTGGGACACTTACGCCGACCCAATTACAAGCCGCGGCACCACGAACGGACGAATAAACATTCCGGAAATGAATTACAACATTTGCAACTTTGTCTCTGTGAGGAAACGGAATCCAACCAAACTTTTAAAAAAAAAACTGAAAAATCGGGGTGGCGCAAAATTCGCCACCTGTCGCTGATTTTGTCAAGTCTCGTAATGTGAAATAACTCGTGTAATAACTTTCACTTCCAGACTTCCAGCGTCACGTGGATACGTTGCATTAGTTTTAGGACGGGTGCTCAAACGGGGGGTTTTTAATGTTCAAGTCGTGGGTTTCTGAAATTTTTGTTTTATATGAAAACGTGAGCATGATTCTGATTTGAGTGTGGGGTAGTGTATTTTTTTCTTTTCGATTTATGGCCGCCAGTTTTTAAGAACAGGAGAGGGACACGATTATATGCATAATATATATATATATATATATATGCATACATACAAATTATATTTATATATATACATATATATTTTATATATTTATATATATATATACATATACAAATTATATTTATATATATATATATATATATATATATATATAAATATATATATATATATATATACATATATTATATATATATATATATATATATATATATATATATATATATATATATATATATATATATAACCAAAATCACCAAAATAGAGATGGCAAAAACAACATTCGGATTCTATTCAAAGTTCAAAAAAGAATAAAAATTCGTCGTCTGCAAAAATCCCTATTGTGGAATTGTTTGGCTGAGGATGTCCGGGGCTGACTTACGGCCTAACGCGTTACCGTGATCAGCAACAGTTTATTATTTTCTCCCCCCACAACCAAGAAATCAATGGTAAATAAATAAATAAAAAAAAAGAAAATGGGGGCGTGGCCATTCAATTCATCAGCCAAAGTAAATGAACTTCGCAAAAACACGAAGTACTTCAATCTCCCCGGAATTCAATAAGCGTAACGAGTTTCAAGAACCGGGTCGAAAATAACCTCCGGCTCTGAGAGCTGACAAACTGCGCGCGTTTTTTATTCCTGTTTTGTCTTGACGGATTAATGAACGAGTTTTGGGGCGCGGAGACAATCTATGAAGTGGCTTGTCAACAGGGCAGTGCTTCTGGGTAAATATAGGAATGAATGGGTGAATGCACTTAGCAACTGCCGACTGATTTGAATAATTGTCATGCATAATTGAATGCAATATCAGGGACCGTCTGGTTAGGTTGTGTGTAAATGCCTAAAACGATGAGCTGTGAGTGTGCCCCTTAAGTCTCTGTGTACACGCGTGCATTGATGTATACATACACATACATAAACATGCAACATACAAACATTATATAATATACATATATACATATATATATTGTGTACGTATGTATGATCCCGCGTGTATACAGAAGTTAAAGAAATGTATATCGTACATGCATGCAATACATGTATATTGTATGTGCATACTATAAAGAAAGGCATGTGAATACATACGTATACTTATCACCATACGTATTCATGCAAATATAAATACCATCATACGCATTTACGTAAATAAAAATGCATACATAAATACCAGCTAACAAATGACTACACACACACACACACACACACACACACACAACCTATTTTCCCCAAAAAAAAAAAAATTGTAGGCCCGTTCTCCCATTAACAGATTGGACGAGAATCTGACAGCTGAGGAAGAAGAAGCACAAAAGGCGTATCTTTCTCGACTTCCTACACAAAATGGAGATTCTCTTCGACGCACAAAGAAAAATCAAAAAAGAACAGGGGGGATAATTTCATTAGTCCTTCCGCCCCCCCCCCAAAACACGCAAAGTCCATTGTGGATTTTTACGCCCCCTTTGAGTAGACATCGAATGGGGAATGTCAATGATGTACGTATATATATGTATATATATACAGTATATATATATATATATATATATATATATATATATAATTTATATATGTGTATGTAAACTATATGTATGTTGTATGTATGTATGTATGTATAGGCTATATGTATATTATATATATGTATGTATATTTATATATCTATATATATTTATATATAAATAATATATTTATTTATTTATATACATTATATTTATTTATTTATATATAAAATATATATATTTAATTATATACATATAAATATATATATGTATGTATATGTATATATATATTATATATGTATATATACTATATATATATACATATACATACACATTAGGCGGTTTGCCATACTACCCTCCCATTCACTCTTCCAGAACTAAAAAAATCTCCCGCTACAGACGCCAACAAATTTTATATATCGTTAAACCCAAAACCATAAACAAAAAAAACCACTCCCTGTTCAAGGACCGTCCTTCAACTCGACAATACTACCTTGGACAAAAAAAAAAAAACACTAAAAAAAACTTCAAAGGAAAAACAAAAGTCTCTCACTGCAACATCTATGGTTTCGGGAATCTCTAACAAAAGGACACCACCAATAAAAAAAAAAAAACACAAAAGCGTTGTCGACTTTTTTTTTTGGGGGGAGGGGGGGCCAAAGGGGGTTGGAGAAAGGAGACACTGGTCCATGAGAAAATAATCATTGAGAAACAATAAATAAATAAAAGAGTTTATTTCACCGAGGCAACAATAAATCGGAAGAAAGAGTTGGTGGTTCCTCCCTGGCCAAGAGGCTTTTCATAATGGAAATGGTATTGTGGGGGACCCTTGCGGTTCTCAATGCTCAGCCAACTTTAAATGCAGAAGCAAAGAAACAGTAGAGAGAGAGAGAGAGAGAGAGAGAGAGAGAGAGAGAGAGAGAGAGAGAGAGAGAGAGAGAGAGAGATGAATTAAATGATGAACTTGTACACGCACACACACACACTTACAGAGAGAGAGAGAGAGAGAGAGAGAGAGAGAGAGAGAGAGAGAGAGAGAGAGGGAGACTGATTCAATGAAGAACTTGTACAGAGAGAGATAGAGATTAATTCAATGTCGAACTTGTACAAACACACAGACACACACAGAGAGAGAGAGAGAGAGAGAGAGAGAGAGAGAGAGAGAGAGAGAGACCGATTTAATGAAGAGCTTGTACAGAGAGAGAGAGAGAGAGAGAGAAATACTGGCTCAATGAAGAACTTGTGCAGAGAGAGAGAGAGAGAGAGAGAGAGAGAGAAAAGTTAATTCAGTGATGAACTTCTATACACACGCACATACAGAGAGAGAGAGAGAGAGAGAGAGAGAGAGAGAGAGAGAGAGAGAGTTTTCTATCGAAATGAAAGTATGTTTGCACATTTTTCTGCTCGTCGAAGCTCTTTGAAGAATTTCCAGCAAATGAACACTAAACAGCTGAGAAATACCACTACTCCAAATATTTTTCAAGAGATGAAAGAAATTTCAATGCAAAAAATACTGTTTCCAGTAAAAATCCGTTTGCTTTGAAGACGTAAAAACAAATGAAACAAAAAATGCGCCGAAGTTCATGGCTAACTTTAACCTTAAATAAAATAAAAACTTCTGAGGCTAGAGGGCTGCAATTTGGTATGTTTGATGATTGGAGGGTGGATGATCCCCATACCAATTTGCAGCCCTCTAGCCTCAGTAGTTTTTAAGATCTGGGAGCGGACAGAAAAAGTGCGGACGGACAAACAAATATTGTAGCCATCTCAAGCTTCCTTTTACAGAAACCTAAAAATGGGTACGCTTCAATTCAGGATACGTAAGATACGACTTGCCTTTCGTTTTATATTTTTTTTCTTTTTCACGGTACTAAAACAAAATAAATAAAATAAAATAAACTAACATAAAAATTAATAAAAAAAAACCATTGAATGTCTTTTCGTCCTTAATCGAGAAGAAAGGGGATTCATCTCTCTGAGTTATTTTCACAGCAATGATTGTATACTTTAGACTTTTAAGAGTTAAAATAACAACGATTGTATACTTTAGACTTTTAGAGCTAAAATAACAATGATTGTATACTTTAGACTTTTAAGAGTTAAAATAACAACGATTGTATACTTTAGACTTTTAGAGTTAAAATAACAATGATTGTATACTTTAGACTTTTAGAGTTAAAATACCGATGATTGTGTACTTTAGAATTTTAGAGTTACAATAACAACGATTGTATACTTTAGACTTTTTGAGCTAAAATAACAATGACTGTATACTTTAGACTTTTAGAGTTAAAATAACAATGATTGTATACTTTAGACTTTTAGAGTTAAAATAACAATGATTGTATACTTTAGACCTTTACAGCTAAAATAACAATATGGCATACTTTATACTTTTAGAGTGAAAATAACAATGATTGTATACTTTAGACTTTTAGAGTTACAATAACAATAATTGTATACTTTAGACTTTTGAGAGTTAAAATACCGATGATTGTGTACTTTAGACTTTTGAGAGTTAAAATAACAATGATTGTATAATTTAGACTTTTAGAGTTAAAATAACAATGATTGTATACCTTAGACTTTTAAGAGTTAAAATAACAATGACTGTAGACTTTAGACTTTTAGAGTTAATATAACAATGATTGTACAGGACGGACCAGGTGGCAAAAAAAGAAGAAAATGAACAGAATGGACGAAGAAAAGAAAGCGGAAGATATGAAAAAATGACAACAAAGAGACATCGAAGAATAGAACATTGAGGTTATAACAAAAAAGAAAATGAGGAGAATGGACAAAGAAAAGAATATGAATGAAGAGAAAGGGACGAAAGCAATAGAAAATAAAACACCGAGAATAAAAACACAAGAGGAAAGAAATGTGAATCAAGGAGAAGTGTGGAGAGGAAGGAAATAAGAAGAGCGGACGAGATAAAAGGGAAGAATGAAACACCAAACGAGAGATAAAAACATAGATACAGGAGATAAATAAGCGAAGCTGGGAGAGAAAAATATGAAAAAAAAGTAGGAAGAAGGAAAGGGGAAGAAACGAAAGTAAACAAGTACAAAATGAAATGCGCCGAAGAAACTTCGGCGCAATCGAGTTTTCCGTACAGCCGCTACGGCGTACAATCAAGGCCACCGAAAACAGACCTGTCTTTCGGTGGTCTCGGTATAATGCTGTATGAGCCGCGACCCATGAAACTTTAACTACAGCCCGGTGATGGCCTATCCTATATCGTTGCCAGAAGCACGATCATGGCTAACTTTAACCTTAGATCAAATAAAAACTACTGAGGCTAGAGGGCTGCAATTTGGTATGTTTGATGATTGGAGGGTGGATGACCAACATACCAATTTGCAGCCCTCTAGCCTCAGTAGTTTTCAAGATCTGAGGGCGGAGAGAAAAATTGCGGACGGATAGACCAAGCCGGCATACTAGTTTTCTTTTGCTGAAAACTAAAATCCGATGAAATTTATTTTACAATCTTTTGGGGCTAAATATTTATATATTCAAACAACTTTCCCGTTGAATATGAATCCAGACATATTTACCATGGCAGCTCTTAAATGAGAAGATAAAATAATAATGAAAAAAATCATTATATTCGTCCTAAATCTGTCGAATCATTATTCTGGGCGAGTAATGATTCAGCGAATCATTAAAACTTAAGCCTGGCACCGGCTTGCATAAATAATGAAGAACACAATGATTAAGAGCTGGTTGGCGTCGCCTACAATGAAAAATGAATGGATGAATAAACCACAAATATGTATATATATTATATATATATATATATATATATATATATATATATATATATATATACTATGTATGTATGTATGTATATATATATATATATATATATATATATATATATATATATATATATATATAGAGAGAGAGAGAGAGAGAGAGAGAGAGAGAGAGAGAGAGAGAGAGAGAGAGAGAGAGAAACCAATTTCCTCCTGAGATGGCAAGACTAACATACTAAGAACGTTCTAAAAAAATTTAAACAAACTACTTTTCAAACAATAATATTAAATAGTTTAAATAACAAGAAGTTAATATTAAATATCTGGATTTTTTTTTCAACGCAACATTAATACGAAGAATATCCTACTTATCCAAATGTCCGCTTTAATTCCGTGTTGCGCGTGGATGAACTACGACCTTAAGTAAATCATATCATAATTACGAATTCCGTACTTTAAATCTTGTACCTCAGCGTCATTAGGAATTTAAGTCTAGCAATTACGTCGGAATGATGTTTTTCTTTTTAACGTGGAAAAACAAATCTTATTGTAATTTCCAGTAACTAATTTCTTCTCTTCTCAGAATGGTTTTATATATTTCCTTGAACTACTGCCGATATATCTTTCATGATTTAGTTCAAAAGATATTTGTTTTTTTAACCATTTGGGTATCTGAGATTCATAAAAAGGAAATTTTCTTTTTATTAACCACTTGGGTATTTGAGAATCATTAAAATGAATTTTTTAACCATTTGGGTATCTGAGATTCGTTAAAACGAATTTTTTTTAACCATTTGGGTATTTGAGATTCATTAAAACGAATTTTTTTTAACCAGTTGGGTATTTGAGATTCATTAAAATGAATTATTTTTTTAACCATCCGGGTATTTGAGATTCATTAAAACGGAATTTGGTTTTTTTAACCGTTTGGGTATTTGAGATTCATTAAAATCGAAATTTGTTTTTTTTTTATTAACCATTTGGGTATTTGAGATTCACTAAAATGAAATGTTTTTTTTTTAAACCATTTGGGTATGTGAGATTCATTTAAATGCACACACTCGGTTGAAATAGATTCATATGTCATTCATAAACAATTCTCATAAATATTCCTAATTTAAATTCCTCTTAGCCTGATGCCCGATGCCCTTCAATCAAAATTTTTTTTTCCGGATCAAAAAAATTAAGTAATCCAATTCCTGCCCTGGAGAAGTGAAGGAGTATATTGCAAATATGTTAAATACCACTTCTTCAGTTCTTGCTAACTCTGTTAAAGAGTTGAACCTTATCTTAATTAAGATCCCTTTAACATTTTTCCCCTACAGTGATCACTTCAGTAAATGGAATTTTTAAACCTTAAATGAGCCCAGACTTGCCCTTACTAATTTCAACACTTCTTTTGATTTAGTTACCCAAAAGGGTCTTTTCAGAAAATTGTTGAAATATGATGCATAAATTAAGTAATTTACCTTCTACAGTTTTTTAGCGTTGAAAAATAAGGAAAAGATTGCTAATAGCGGTTTTAGTAACCCTAGTTCTAATGTGTCCACTATTTTAGTTTTCTGTAAAAGGAAACTATTGCGCCGGTTTTGTCTGTCCGTCCGCACATTATTCTGTCTGCACTTTTCCTGCCCGCCCTCACATCTT
>NC_089767.1:42327008-42329508 GCF_040412425.1 Macrobrachium rosenbergii | reverse complement strand
AATGCGGACGGAAAAAGTGCGGACAGAAAAAATAGCGGACAGGAAAAAGTGCGGACAAAAAATAGAGCGGA
This sequence comes from Macrobrachium rosenbergii, assembly GCF_040412425.1. Classification (NCBI taxonomy): domain Eukaryota; kingdom Metazoa; phylum Arthropoda; class Malacostraca; order Decapoda; family Palaemonidae; genus Macrobrachium; species Macrobrachium rosenbergii. The sequence continues at coordinate 42,329,437 of NC_089767.1, read as the reverse complement.
CAGAAAAAAATGCGGACAGAAAATACGGACAGAAAAAGTGCGGACAGAAAAAAGTGCGGACAGAAAAAAAGAGCCGACATAAAAAAGTGCAGACAGGAAAAATGCGGACAGAAAAAACTGCGGACGGACAGACAAAGCCGACACAATAGTTTTCCTTTACAGAAAACTAATAAAACATTACTTGAAATATATATATATTATAATTCCCCCGAAAGAAAATGGGGCCTGGAGATAATTATGATAACGATGCCTCTTATCTTCTCTGTCCAATTAGGAGAGAATCCAAGAATGTCCTCGACTCATTTCTTAACGACGACTTTGATCCTTATGACTAAGCAAACGTTTTGGAAGGAAACGTTTTTTTAAGATAAATTTTTTACTGGAACGTTTTTTTTTAATGTAACTTTTTTTAAAGAAAAATTTTTTACTGAAACTTTTTTAATTTTTTTTTTTGGCGAGATTTTTTTACGATTTTTTCAAAGACGCATTTTTAAAAAAACTTTTTTACTGAAACATTTGTTTTTTAACTAAACGTTTTTTCAAACGAAACATTTTTTTTCAGAAAAATTTTTTCAACTAAAACTTTTTTGGAGTAACTTTTTTTAGCGAAACTTTTTAAACGATTTTTTCATTTTTAACAAAACTTTTTTTAGGAAAAATTTTTTACTGGAACGTTTTTTTAACGTAATTTTTTTAGCAAAACGTTTTTCAACGATTTTTTTAACGAAGAGTGTTTTAAAAAATTTTTTTTAATATTTGTTTTTTTACGAAACTTTTTAAGAAAAAATTTTTTACTAAAACTTTTTTTAATGTAACTTTTTTAGCGAGAATTTTTTGACAATTTTTTTTAAGATTTTTTTTATTTTTTAACGAAATGTTTGTTTTTTAACTAAACGTTTTTTCAAACGAAATGTTTCTTTAATGAAAATTTTTTTACTGAAACGTTTTTTAATGTAACTTTTTTCAGCGAAACTTTTTTTTTAGAACGAAACTTTTTTGCGAAGCTTTTTTTAGAACGAAATTTTTTTTAGCGAAACGATATTTAACGAATTTTTTAAAGGCGTTTTTAACAAAAAAAAATATTTTTCTAACGAAACGTTTGTTTTTCAACAACGTTTTTTCAAATGAAACGTTTCTTCAAACGAAGAGTTTTTTAAACGAAACGCTTTTTTTCAAACGAAACATTTTTTACAGAAACTATTTTTAGCGAAACTGTACATTGGTTATCCTCTTTGAGTAATAAACGTTAAGGTCTTCTTATCTACTTATTTCATGGAATGGCACAGAATAAAGAGTTTTGGCCAAAGGCCAAGCACTGGGACCTATGACGTCATTCAACGCTGAAAGGGAAATTGATAGTGAGAAAGTTTGAAAGGTGTAACAGGAGGAAGACCTCGCAGTTGCACAATGAATCAGCTATTTAGAAGAAAGAGAATATGAACGGAGGTACAGCAAAAGGAATGAAAGAGGTTGCAGCTTGGGGCCTCAGGGACGCTGCAAAGACCCTGGAGTATTGCCTACAGTGCGCCATGTGAGGTCCACTGACGGCACTATCTAATATCATCATAGCCATCGTCATTGGTGATACAACCGAACTTAATGAGATTCTAATGGAAGTTTTTTTCAGAATATTCAGTTTACAAAATCTATACAGACAATTGCTCTATACAGACAATTGCTTTTTGTAGCTGGCTACGTCCTGTAGCCATGATGAACTTTTGGGAGTTAAGCTTGTGTATAAAAGTTCCACGAACAACCGACTAAATTATCTCAGCATTCCAGCGCCAATTCCTTTAACCAATTCACTTCCAGGCCACTTATCTATCAGTCGATCTCTCTATCTCCCATTTTCCGTCCCTCGCCGTCCTCTCTTTCAACCAACAGTGGTTGAAAGGAGGAGAAAATGAGAGCAGCCGAAGAAGGATCTGGGCGAAATTCCCCCCGGGGAGACAAGGATGAAAGGATCGCAATCTGTTGCCTAGATGGCGCTTTTGACAGATGACTTTTCTGCCCCAGAAAGGTCGGTCGTGATGGATACCTCTGCAGGGAGTCAACAGCTCAAATCAAGGAGCGACACGGTTTCCATTTGCGAAGAGAAATTCGCCAATTGAAGGGAGGACCTTCGCTTGCGTCTTACGCCCACGCGTACACACAGGCACTGCTACAGACACACACACACACACACATATATATATATATAAAATATAAAGGAGCCCGTAAAACCGCCAAAATGTGGAAAATAAAGGCTACATTTCGGAGACCAACTGCCTCTCTCCTCAGGCAAATAGTGAGTGAGAAGAGGTCTCTGAAATGTAGCCTTTATTTTCCACATCTTGGCATTTTTATGGGATCCCTTCTATTTGATGGAATCCTGTTTTAACAGAAAATATCTCACAGACATATATATATATATATATATATATATATAT
>NC_089767.1:42314508-42322008 GCF_040412425.1 Macrobrachium rosenbergii | reverse complement strand
TCAAAAACGTATACCAATTATACTGAATTTTTTTTTTGGAAACAAACATGGACTCGTCAATAATAAATTCATTAACTTAATTTAAGTTAGTAATGATACTTAAACTGTCTATTGTCCAGAAAACATTTGCTGTTTACCAGATTCTCAAAAACCTATATCGTCCACTTGCAGCGAAATATCCACGTGCATATCGTTTAGAGAGAGAGAGAGAGAGAGAGAGAGAGAGAGAGAGAGAGAGAGAGAGAGAGAGAGATACTCTAATTACAAAACTCGAAAGAGAGACTGAGAGAGAGAGATACTCTATTAACAAAACTAGAGAGAGAGAGAGAGAGAGAGAGAGAGAGAGAGAGAGAGAGAGAGATTCTATTAACAAAACTCGAGAGAGAGAGATTGAGAGAGAGAGAAAGAGAGAGAGAGAAAGAGAGAGAGATTCTATTAACAAAACTCGAGAGAGAGAGATTGAGAGAAAGAGAAAGAGAGAGAGAGAAGAGATATTCTATTAACAAAACTCGAGAGAGAGAGAAAGAGAGAGAGATTCTATTAACAAAACTCGAGAGAGAGAGAGATTGAGAGAAAGAGAAAGAGAGAGAGAGAAGAGATATTCTATTAACAAAACTCGAGAGAGAGAGAAAAGAGACATTCAACATCCCATCAACAAAACCCATCCGTAAACTCACAACCCCATCCTCGTGAAAGTCGATCAGCAACGCAAAAAAGCAATCACCACCAAAAGCAATCAGGGAAAACAGCCATCGAATACCTGGGCGCGTTAGGCCCGGTTGCCTAATATATATATCTGCATGCTAATCGCTACGCAATTACTGTTATCACAGGACTGGGTGAAAGCAAGTCTATCGGCAAAAACAACGCGCTGTTTTTTTCTCTCTCTTTTTTTTTTAATCATTCCGGCGTTATCAGGAAAAACAACATCCTGTTTACGATAATTCTATAAATAGGGGAGCACCCGCCCCCCCCCGCCCCCCCCCACACACACAAAGCACTGAATTCTTTTTCTTTTCTCTTTCTGGTTCAGTTCGATTCATTCGTCTAATGTTTATTTGTTTATCATTTCCAGATCCTAATTCGGTGTGAATTGAAGTGAATATAGAATTTAGGCCACAGGCCAAGCGCTGGAACCTATGAGGTCAATCAGCGCTGGAAAGGAAATTGAGAGTAGGTAGGTTGAAAGGTGTAACAGGGTGGGAAACCTTGCGGTTGCACTGAAATAATTGTTAGGAGAGGGTGGATAGCAAGATGGAAGAAAGAGAATATGAAAGGAGGTACAGTAAAAGGAATGAATGGGGTTGCAGCTAGGGGCCGAAAGGACGCTGCAAAGAACCTTTAGTAATGCCTACAGTGCACCCCGTGAGGTGCACTGACGGCACTAACCCCCCTACTGGGTAATTCGGTATGTGGACACATTACAAAGTGGAATTTTTGTCTGTCCGAACTTTTTCTGTCCGCCCTCATATCTTAAAAACTACTGAGGCTAGAGGGCTGCAAATTGATATGTTGATCATCCACCCTCCAATCATCAAACATACCAAATTGCAGCCCTCTAGCCTCAGTAGTTTTTATTTTATCTAAGGTTAAAGTTAGCCATAATCGTGCTTCTGTCAACGATATAAGATAGGCCACCACCGGGCCGCGGTTGAAGTTTCTTGGGCAGCGGCTCATACAGCATTATACCGATACCGCCGAAAGATAGATCTATTTTCGGTGTCCTTGATTATACGCTGTAGCAGCTGTGCAGAAAACTCGATTGCGCCAAAGAAACTTCGGCGCATTTTTTACTTGTTTTCTGGTAAATTTAACTGACAAACGCCCGGTGCAAAAAAATCTTTGACCTTATTTGTCAACTTAATTTATTGAATGAAAGAGCACTCTTCACTAAGCAAACCTTATAAATGCCATTCAAAAGATAATGAATGAAGTTGCAACCAGTTTCGTCTCTTGTGTAACCAGATGATTGATTGATTATGTCTATCAAAACTGGCGTCACAACATCATAATTAAATGTCACATTCTGTAGGGTTTTTCAGGGAATTTCTGCTACATTTTTTTATACACCATAAGGACACCACAGAGTAATCAGCTATGAATCATCTCAGCGACAGTCAATAAAGACAGTTTCAGATCTTAATTCATCGTCAACATGCCCGCGAAAATCTAAATTATTCCGAGAGTCAGCTTAATTAGCATACTAGAAGAGTTGCCTACAAAATTTCATCTAATTCTCCTAAAAGTCACGCGCGTGCTCGCGTACACACACACACACACACACACACACACATCCATAAATACTGCCCTTTTAAAACACATAAACTTAGACACATGCATAAATATTGCCTTTTTAAAACACATAATCTTATAATATTGCCTTTTCAGAACACAAACTTAAATAAATAAATTGCCTTTTTAAAAACACATAAAACTTTTTAAAAGACATAAACTTATAAATACTGCCTTTTTTAAACATGCCTTTTTAAACATAAAATTTATGGGACACGTATAAATATTGACTTTTTAAAACACATAAACTTATAGGACATGCTTAAACATTGCCTTTTTAAAACACATAAAACTGATAGGACATGAATAAATATTGTCTTTTTAAAACACATAAACTTATAAAGCATGCATAAATACTGCCTTTTTAAAACAGATGAATTTAAAGACATGCATAAACACTGCCTTTTAAAACATAAATTTACACGACATGCATAAATATGGCCTTTTCAAAACACAAGCTTATGGGACATGCATAAACGTCGCCTTTTTTTAAAACACGTCAGAAAACAACATTAGCCGGCCTTTCTCTGTGAGGTTCATTCACCAAGTTACAAAAGGCGCTTTGCCAAAAACGAGTTCCACCCACACTGACTTCTGGACAATGGGAGTTCTTGCTTCAAAGCACAAAGCACGGGGATAAAAACCGGTAACTATTCATTCTTCGCTTCGGACGTTTGCATGAAATTCAACAGAAAAACAAGTAAAAAAATGTGCAGAAGTTTCTTCGGCGCAATCGAGTTTTCTGTACGGCGTATAATCAAGGCCACTAAAAATAGATCTACATTTCGGTGGTCTCGGTATAATGCTGTATGAGCCGCGGCCTATGAAACTTTAACCATGGCCCGGTGGTGGCCTATTCTATATCGTTGCCAGAAGCACGATCATGGCTAACTTCAACCTTAAATAAAATAAAAACTACTGAGGATAGAGGGCTGCAATTTGGTATGCTTGATGATTGGAGGGTGGATGATCAACATACCAATTTGCAGTCCTCTAGCCTTAGTAGGTTTCAAGATCTGAGGGCGGACAGAAAAAGTGCGGACGGACAGACAAATCGCCATCTCGGCAACTTTCTTTTACAGAAAACTAAAACGTTAACTTAGATGAATTCACTTGTTTTGACTCGCAGAAAATAATGATTTATTGATATTTATCCTATTTAAATTTGCTAAGTCGTGAGACTGAATGCTTTTGTGTTTAAAGAACAAAGGACGCCTCACATAATCGCTGTAACTGTAAAATACAAAACGCCAAAAAAAAAAAAATGTGACTTGGTCCGAGGCAGGAAAGCTTGCTTACTGTCTCTTACTACAACCCAATCCCTTTTGGCGTAAGATGAAACTTCCTTCAAGAAATGAAATACAAACATTACGAGCCACAATACTGAGTTGGAATGTCCTCAGCTGTTTTGCTTCCATAATTCATTGCAATGCAAAGACTCTCCACTTGGGAATTCCGTTTTCCTTCGTTCACTGGGACTCAAATTTAATCCTAACTTTAAATAGAAGGAAACGATGTTATATATAAATCATTACCTTTCTAGATTCGAATCCTAACTTTAAAGAGCTGGAAACGACGTTATATATAAATCATTACCTTTCTAGATTCGAATCCTAACTTTAAATAGAAGGAAACGATGTTATATATAAATCATTACCTTTCTAGATTCGAATCCTAACTTTAAAGAGCTGGAAACGATGTTATATATAAATCATTACCTTTCTAGATTCGAATCCTAACTTTAAAGAGCTGGAAACGACGTTATATATAAAACTTTAAGAGAATCCTAACTTTAAAACGAAACGACGTTATATATAAATCATTACCTTTCTAGATTCGAATCCTAACTTTAAATAGCTGGAAATGATGTTATATATAAATCATTACCTTTCTAGATTCGAATCCTAACTTTAAATAGCTGGAAATGATGTTATATATAAATCATTACCTTTCTAGATTCGATTATTTCTGAGAGCATTAACTGGTGTTCACTGGAATGGAATGGAATAAAGAATTTTAAACCACAGTCCAAACGTTGGGACTTATGAGGCCATTCAGGACTGAAAGGGGCAACTGAGAGTGAAAAGCTTTGAAACTGTAACAGGAACGGAGGTAAAGTAAAAGTCTAGAAGTATGTGTGGCTACGGGGAAAGTATGGTGAAAGAGAAGAGAAGGAAAAAGAAATAAATTTATGAATATTCACAATACCAGACAAGAAGACGGATCCATAACTTCAATGGCAGTGGAAAGGAGAGAGAGAAAGACGAAAGACAATTCCCATAATGCCTCAGAAGGTGAGGAGGAGGAGGAGGAGGAGGAGGAGGAGGAGGAGGAGGAGGAGGAGGAGGAGGAGGAGGAGGAGGAGGAGGAGGAGGAGGAGGAGGAGGAGGAAAGAGATAACGTCCTCTTCGATGCATCAAAGAGTTTTTTATCTCGATGGTGAGGACGTTATGTTTCCTTTTGGCCTTAGTACCAACCCCCCCACCGCCCTTTCTTCCCCATTCCCCCCCCTCCCCCAAAACTAACTCTATACTCTATAGGTCCCTTTGATGGGGGAGGAGGGGGTGGGGAAAGAAGTTTATGCACAAAGAGGCCTATCCTTATCTTATCTCGTATCGATTATATATATATATATATATATATATATATATATATATATATATATATATATATAGAGAAAGACTCGTGTGTATATATATATATATATATATATATATATATATATATATATATATATATATAATGATAATGATAAATAATATTGCCAAGACCAGGAAGAACATTCTTTATTGTACAAGCTTTGAGGTATAAAACCTCATCATCAGGCTGAAAAAAACCGACAAGGATGAGAATCAATAAAATTACAATAAAATGAATTGTCATAATAAATCTTCAGCAAAAATACTAACGAAATATATAAAATGAACGAGTAAATACAAACTAAAAGAACTAGGTTTACCCTTTCCAAACCACCCTTTTCTCCCATTAGAGAACACAGTTTAGCACAGGACCATCCTTTCACTGACCTGGATTTTCGGGTACTGTCTTTTTGTTCGAATAGACTGGACCTTTTAATTTCAGAGTCGCTGACTATTAAAAAGATGAAGCCGGAATTGAACAACAACTCGTCTGGTATTCAACTAGCTATCGTGTAATTTCATAGTAGGCACTCAATTAGGTCGTTAAATATTTTACTTTGTGAGTGGTAATTTGTTTACATTTCACCTTAGTTTTATTTTCATATTTTTATGTTTGTGTTTTTAATTTTCCGTTATTTTACGTCTCACTCTTTTAGTTTGTATTTACTTGTTCATTTTATATATTTCGTTAGTATTTTTGCTGAAGATTTATTATGACAATTCATTTTATTGTAATTTTATTGATTCTCATCCTTGTCGGTTTTTTCAGCCTGATGAGGAGGTTTTATACCTCGAAAGCTTGTACAATAAAGAATGTTCTTCCTGGTCTTGGCAATATTATTTATCATTAAGCTAAGATTTCCAAGTAGCTGCCCAATTACTGAGTATATATATATATATATATATATATATATATATATATATATATATATATATATATATATATATATATATATATATATATATATATATATATATATATATAAATTTCTGACTCACATCAGGATCGAACCCAGGTCTTGTATGGCCTGGTGGACAGCGCCCTTGCCTTTCAATTGAAAGACCTGGGTTCGATCCCGATGTGAGTCAGGAATTTATTTCCGTTCCACACGTGATTGTGTGTTGATTATTTCTATATATATATATATATATATATATATATATATATATATATATATATATATATATATATATATATTTCAGAAAGCTGTTTTATTTTTATTTTTTCTTTTTGAAATGGGGTGACGTCACGCTTCTTCCGCCATTTTCGATTCCCCGCCGAAATGGGGGTACGTCCCCGCCGCTGCATCAGTTTCCTATACAGGGGCGAGCATAAAATCTACGCGGGGGCGTTTGAAGAAGTTTTTGCATGGGTGAAGGGGTTCTTGGGTGAAGGGGTAAAACGTTTTCGATTTCTTTCTTCCGCAATTTATCGATTCCCCTCCGATGGTTGTAACGCATCTTCCGGTAATTCATCTTCCAGTCTTGGATGGGCAAGATAGCTTATTCTTAAACACATCTACGTCCCCTGTTATGTTCCCAGATGAGCTGCACGCTCATTATTGCTGGTGCTATTACAGACGATGGACGAGTCTTTTGATAATTTTAGTTCCAGATAAAATCTCTGTTTCCATGCTTGAATTACCATCTAGCTCTCTCTTCTCCTTTCAAGACTATATAAATTTAGAATTGTAGTCTTTCCCTCTCTCTCTCTTCTTCTGTTTGAAGAATGACCTTTGTACACTTTTTGTGCAATATCCTTTGGTGAAGGGGCAAAACGTTTTATAAAGCATAATCATGTGTTCAGCTTTTCTTGTTTTGGGAATTCAGGTCAATTGCTATTTGATCATTGCATAACATATTGCTATTGTCTTTAACTGCTTCCTTGTGTGAGCGTCAGAGGAGAGAGACAAGAGATTTCTCTACTTAGTCAGAAACTTCTTACTAGAGTCTAGAGAGAGAGAGAGAGAGAGAGAGAGATCCGATTTCTCATCGTTTGCAATCACTATCTGTTTTCTGGCTAGATAGTTTTCTAATAATTTATCTATTAAAGTCTAGTAAACCACATCTGTATCTTTTTCATTTATCATATTTTTATATATGCTTTCATGGATATATATATATATTAAATGTTTATTATATATATACTTTCATAATATGAGAGAGTCTTGAACCACTTTTGAGAGAGAGAGAGCTAATTTAGAGAGAGAGAGAGAGAGAGAGAGTACTCCATCTGGTCCTGCTGCTGATCCATTTTAAGATTGCACAATAGCCTGCTGTATCTGTAATATCTGATAAATATTCAGATCTCTTATTTCTGTCTAATCATTCAATTATTAAAATCAGATGCAAAATGTATAGAGAGAGAGAGAAACAAAGAGAGTCTAATAATTTACATTAAAGAGAGAGAGAGAGAGAGAGAGAGAGAGAGAGAGAATATATAGTGTTAGACAGTCTAATAATTCATATTAAAATCCGATGCAAAATGTAGAGAGAGAGAGAGAGAGAGAGAGAAACAGGGCAAGTGTTAGACAGTCTAATAATTCAAAATGTATAGCAAGTGTTAGAC
>NC_089767.1:42292008-42309508 GCF_040412425.1 Macrobrachium rosenbergii | reverse complement strand
TCAGCGCCCAAACAACGCGAATCCCTCAAGCAAAGGATATCAGTTCTGAGAACAAAAATCCCGGAAGCGGCAAGTATAAAAATGCGACGTGTAGTGGTTAGTGTCGTGGCATGCCGCTCAGATGTCGCGGATGGGGTGGGTTCGCGTCTCCTCCAGGGCGGTGGAAAATCACTGGCTCTGTATCATGATCAGTTACTGCCGCAGTGTTGGGGGTTATGCTCAGGTGGGAGGTTGAAACCGACATATTCTTTGGAAGCTTGAATTTTAAGTCAATGGCACCATTGGTGTGCTTGTTCCGTGTGAATAGGTTTCATGTACTGAAATATAATAATAATAATAATGAATTACTGCTGTAAGAAATACGCCGTTTTATCCATCGAAATATGAATATTGGACAATTATTGACTAAAATATTGACGTGCAGGATAAGCGAATTATTACAATTGAGAAAACTCAGTCTAAAATCAATTCGCAAAATACAGCCACTTTATTCAGCAAAACTTGCCTCAAAGAGGCACTTCTCCTTCGTAATAATAATAATAATAATAATAATAATAATAATAATAATAATAATAATAATAATAATAATAATAATAAACTGGTGTCCAGTTCGGGGCGTTTTCATCAAATCCCCGCATGGAATAGAATTTTCTCTCTTTCTCTAATCGCGATGACATATATTCCGGTATCGTGTGAATGGAAACGTGAGGCCGTATCAACTCTGCCAGATTTCGCGGAATATTCATCCAATCTGATTCTTCATAAATGTAAAAAAAAAAAAAAAAAGAGAAAAAAAATAGAGGTTCAGCCTCACTTTTATGCATTGGTTGGTAGAGAGATTTTGGGGGGGTTGGTTAAACATGACAAGACTGTGTACTGCATGGAAGAATAAATAATATATATATATATATATATATATATATATATATATATATATATATATATATATATAATCAACAATTAGAACGAAATTGCTATGTACTTGGTAGTTTTAGTCTATAGTTGTTGATAATGGTAAGGGGAGAAAAGGGAATGCAGATAACGAACTCATCACAAAATAATAGCTAAGAGTTAAGAGTAACATATAAGAAGAGAGAGAGAGAGAGAGAGAGAGAACCTCACCACAAAATATTAGCTAAAGTCAGAAGAGTAAGAGAGACACACACACACACACACACACACACACACAGAGAGAGAGAGAGAGAGAGAGAGAGAGAGAGAGAGAGAGAGAGAGAGAGAAGAGCGTGTGTCCTGTGGTTATCTGAACAGCATCGCGGGAAAACTGTTCCTGCTCCGGACGAGATCGCATTAAGCCGGCCTTCAGAAAGACGGGTAATCTGTTTAGCGCACTTTTATAAGGCAAACTTTTGTCCTCGTGCCGTCTCAAGTTACCAAACGAAATTCGCCTACAATCATATTAGATTAAAAACTTCCAGGATTAACCCTGAGTACGAGCAGACTTCGTTACGAACGATTCACCTTCGACCTATGCAGGGCTTTATAAAGAGTAATTGCATAATAGGTTTAAAGGGTAATACACACACATATATATAGACACACCTTGATGACATTTTTTATCAAGGGGTTGTTCCAGAGGGAAACCTTCACTTCTCTAGATTCCTAACCTTCTGGGAAAAGGGTCTTAGTCCCATGCCCTTCTCCAACAGTTCTGCGACCTACTACAGTCCACTAACTACACGCTGCCTACTGCATTGCTTAAGCTAACGGAAGCAAAATGAATTTTGCAGGATATGGGCCTAAACTCCTTCCCCTCTACCTAATGCTCCAAAACGTGGCTGAGACTTACAATGGCAACTCTTTCTACTTGTCCCCATCACTTTTCATGCATTCGTTTAACACTATTCTTCAAGAAAGGATAGTAAAAAGTAATAAAAGTATTGAATTGTTCAGAAAATCAGGCGCGAGTACCCTAATTTCCCACAACTGACTAGAATTGCTTGCCACACGTGAAGAAATTAGGTGCTACTACAGTACACGGTCTAGGGGATCAAATGTGTTTCGCCGTGTTTAGTACTAGCCCCTCAAATGTGATCAAGTGCGCTTTGGGACATTTGATCCCCGAGGGCTAGTACTAAACACGGCGAAAGAGTGTAGAAACACGCAGGTAGACCGCCTGCAAAACGTGAGCTTCGGTCTTTCCACAAGTGAAGGCCATCCAGCCGAATTGTTTGCCAATCAACTGATTTATAAGCCGAGACTGGGTAAACTGGGCCAAATAACTGATAAACATTAAATTTCGTGGCAGGTAATTGTAAGGAATTTCGGAAAAAATCTCCTGAACTTCGGGATTTTAAAGCATTATAAAATGTACTGTAAATGTATCGTATCATGCAATGAAAATTATCTCCTGAAATTGTGCTTAAAAGTACAAGTCTATAAAGATACAGTTTACATTAAAATCTACCTGTAGTTAAATTGATACAATCATCGACTGAAATCAAGTTGTAAAGGCAACGTTTATTTACTACAGCAAACTTAATTTCAAATCAGATTTTGCCATATATTACAGAGAGAGAGAGAGAGAGAGAGAGAGAGAGAGAGAGAGAGAGAGAGAGAGAGAGAGAGAGAGAGAGAGAGAGAATCTTGAAAACGAAAACATGCTTCGTGGATTCGGACTTTCTGTGAAATAGAGAACTGTACCAGTCCCTTTTATACTTTAACGGTCTAGGGCTCTAAACCATTATCATTAATATTAACTGGAAAACGCATATGCACTTCAAAAAAGCATGCTTGCACCTACGATATGAGATCATGGTTGGGATTGGACTAGTAAATAAATCTTGTATCGGTAATCCTACAAAAATGCTTCCTAGCCTAACCTAATGTAACACTGACAGTAATTATTGTCGGTTCTGGCAAGCTAAGTCACCCCACCCTTATTAGGTATATAAACAGACTCAATTTATACCAAATTTGCGACCAATTAATAAAGATTATCCTACCGACAAACATGGTTTTATACTTAGAAACTGATTAGCTTAAGATTAAATGCCTAAAATAATTTCCCCTGTCTATTTATGGGAATGATCATGAAACTACCAGTCGATCCTGATACACTGCACATTATTAAAATTAGTAGAGCATTAAGTTAGTCAGCACTAAATCCACATTTCTCAGATTATGTATTTCTGGTGCAAAATGAATTTTGGAAGGTTAAAGAACTTTTATTTCGCAGAGAGAGAGAGAGAGAGAGAGAGAGAGAGAGAGAGAGAGAGAGAGAGAGAGAGAGAGAGAGAGAGAGAGTTCTCATACTATTTACTTTTGGTGCAAAGTAAATGTCCGAGTTTCGAACAACTTTTATTCCTGAGAACTGATAATTTGATCCAAAATTATTTATAAAACAGTTATTTATTCTTGTAATGGGCTGCAATTATCTTCTCTATATTCAGCCTTAAAAATAACCACTAGGATTTTGAAAAAATGCAAACTAACCCAATAAACTTACTTATCACAAAGTTAGGCCTCTGTGGCTCTAAAAATAAAATCTGATCTAATGCTTGAACGAGCTAACAAGGACCAAAATTTAATAAGAAGGAGCAAGACAGTGTGCTGTGTAAAATGCATTTAATCCTTCCCGGTCAAGTAGGCTACGGGGCCTAGGTTAGGTTAGGAGGTTAGGTTAGGTTACAGAAGGCTAGATTAGGATACAAATTCGCTTTTCACTCAGCCATTTATGCCTCCCTAGACGGATGTTAGTATAGCATACAATCGGCATCCTTTGTGGGCCAAAGCAGGGAGATTACAAGGTATGAATTAATTAGGCATAGGCCTATACTACCTAGTGACATAACCATGAGGCCTAAAACCAAATTCTAATAAGTACAACGTAATTTGGGCTAAATATAATTCCAACTTCAAAACCACATGGTCCTAAGCGACTTTGTTTATTTACAAATATGACGTAAAAAATGTTATAGGAGACCTTTATGTTCATTTACCTTTACTATTTTCCGCTGTGGCACGTGACAAATAACACGCCAATGGAAAACTCGAAAATATTACGTCAGTTCACTTCACATAACATAAAAATATATAAAAGGCGTAATTTTAATATCTCAAAAAGCTAGTAAATAACTTTCCGAAGACAACGGTCCTCCAAGGGTGTGTCATTACGTGACGTGATAGTCATTTATGGTATTGTAACGAACTTCCTTCACAGTTATTTTGCATCTACGAGTTATATATTATGAAAATGTGATTTTTATGGTTACCAATCTGTATTTTCCTAATTTTTAAATTGATTTAAATATTATACCATAAAAAATGTTACCGAATATGTATGTAAAAATTAAGTTTTCAAAAGAAACATTACAGATACCTCTCGTCGAAGGTGTTTGTTTTGACATGTGTTGAAAGATGTCCAGTTGTACGATAAGTCAGTGTTTGTTCATAGTTTACGCCTATTTAACGCGTAAAAAAAAGTCGGTTTTAAACCACGTAAAATCCAAGGTTAGGCACGTCTAGCAACGGTGAGTAATAATGCAGATGATAATTAGTTATGAAGAGGAAATTTGAAGTATTTATCGTAAGGGTTCTGTTACCATACCTTCATGACTTGGATTCCATAAGTACCCCTGCAATCAAACATTAGAGATTAAGCCTAGATTTATGCCGTTAGAGTATGAAACAAATTGATATAATGGACATTCATCATTGTTGAAGTACATTTTAACCATAGCCAAGGCTAAAGTCTCGGAACTTTGGAAGAAATCTTTCATAATTTGGTTTAACATTGATAAGCTTAGCCCGCCATACTAGCATGGCGGATGGCAGAAGCCTAGGACTCGTTCATTTACTTCGTCAGAATTTGGGTTACATTTTTAGTCTTTAATTTACTCTAGTATCAGCGAGAAAAAATGCAAGATGACGTAAATTCACCGTAGGCTATATCGGTTTTATTTCGAGTATTCTGCGTTTTTAGTTTATTTTAGTAACCTGAAGAATTCGAGGAATGCAATAAGAATTGCAGTACAGCCATTTGCCACGTTTATCATAGACGTTTTAACAATTGTTTTGTTACCGTGTGATTATTTTCCCACAAGAAAATCTTGACATGGTTCACAACGGAAATATTGTTCGGTATGATTATTCATAAACTCTAGAAACGAAAGCATTGTGGTTCATTCAATATCAGATGCTTTTCGTTTTATCTGATCGCTTACGCCATATTTTAACTGTTTTATCCCAGCCGGTTCGAGCAAACATATTTGAAATACTATATTTGTGTGCCAGGTGTTTTAAATTTATTGGCGCTTATCTTTACTGATGTGACAGACTCTATTTTATTATTAGGGTTACAGTATTTTTCATGTTTGAGAAGACGAGGTTAAAAAAAAATGTTGTATATTGGCCAAATCCTAGTCCTTTGTGCGTTTTACGTATATATTTCGTGGGCAAAATATTTGGAGATGTTGGAGGGTTCGCTCTGTCTTTCGACATCAGTCGCCCCATTTCGTCAATAAAGGTTTGGCAGTGATTGATGTCAGACGATATTAGCTGGGGCATTTGAAAGCCCGAGCTGTGTAGGAAGCAGGAAATGTTGTAGAATGGCGTAGGCCGAGCCATCAACTTGTGAAGCCTAGCTTACATCCAATTTTGTGTTTGATCCGTGTCGTGGCCATCAGCCACATCAGAAGTTCCGTCTCTCTCTCTCTCTCTCTCTCTCTCTCTCTCTCTCTCTCTCTCTCTATATGCATGTATGTATATCTTAGATATGAATGTACATATATATATATATATATATATATATATATATATATATATATATATATATATATATATATATATATATATATATATCCACTTTCTCGCCTTTTCAATTTTACTTAGGCTGCGTATACTTTGCAAACAGTCAACGATCTTAACCAGTCAGCAGTTTTAACCTCTTAACTTGTTGTGACGCCAGTTTTAATAGACGTAATCAATCAATCAATCAACCGTTTAACTTTCCATTTCTTCATTCTCCTCCTAGCCCTTCTTTCTTGACTGTAGGAATTTTATTAAGGGGGGAATTGTTAGCTTTCATTTATAGTTAGTGAGATATCTGCTCTGCTGCTGTCCTGGGATTTTGGGAGATTTACAAAGGATTAAGACTACTAAATATTTTCATTTGAAACGACAAGTGGAATGAATAAATATAAGATTTAAAAAGTTGGTTGGGGTCAGAATAGGTTAAAGGGTATCTGACCTTTGGAAGAAAGTAAAGATAATGATCTTCTCTAGTTGCAATGCAAGCACGAGCTAAGATTAAACCAATTAGGTATCGAATTAGGAAGGCAAATTGAGTTAAGAATCAGCTTACTGATACAAGAGAATGACACAAAAGGTCAAACAGGGATTTATTTACTGTATCTAAAAATATTAGTGTTCCTAAATTCAGTGACAAAAAAAAATTCTGATCCAAATGATTTTTTCCTCATATTTTTCATACAGTACCCTGAAATTACCTCAGTTTACGATTTTCCAAAACTGTGCATGCAAGAAAACGTTTATAATCTGTAGAATACAATTGATACTGGGTTTATATTTAGAAGGCGATATTAAATGCCAATGAAATTGACTCAACAGTTGAATACTGAAAAGCGAGCAGCCTCTGATATTAGCCTAAAGGAAATGGATTACTGCCGTGTTCCCCGTAGGGGATTAGGTAGTGTCGTCAGTGCACCTCATGCTGTGCGCTGTAGGCGTTACTTAAGGTTCTTTAAAGTTTGCCTTCGGCCCCTAGCTGCAACCCCTTTCGTTCCTTTTACTGTACCTCCTTTCATATTCTCTCCTAACAACTGCGAGGTTTTCCTCATGTTACACCTTTCAAACCTTGTACTGTGAATTTTCGTTTCAGCGATGAATGACCTCATAGGTCCCAGTGCTTGGCCTTTGGCCTAAATTCTACAATCAGTTCAGTTCAATTACTGGCGTGTGTGTGTGTGTGTTCGTGATACCCACATTAACTATTCTTTTGCTTACTTGTTAAAATACATTGGAAATCTCCTCTTAAATTGCTCCGATGATTGTGATTGTAATTGCGACAAAGAAAGCAAGAGAGATTGTCTGTGGAGAAGAGCTATCGTCTATTTGCCATTTGTTTGCATTAGTTATAACTGCTCTAATCGATAGCCTTTGTTCGATGGATTAATTACTGGTAATCGGATTGTGGATTTATATCTCTGACTTAACGTTACGTCAGCAGATAAAACTCGAGGTGTTAATTGAAGTGGTACACCAGTGTCAGTCTTAATACTTGTGTCAATGTGTCTCGCTTATCGAACTTCTCAGTTCCAGAGGTCCTTTGTTCCTCACGCCACTGGACTGGAACAGCCTCCCAGAGTATGTCGTGCAGTTGGAATTTGAGAAATTCAAGCGAAGGTGCAATGCACGACTACCATGATACCATTCTCCTTGCATTTTAATACATTTTTATCTAAATTAATTTATTAATTTATTTTTTATTTTTGAGTAATTGGAGTCTCTTCTTTCAGTATTTCCCGTTACCTACTCTTACTTCTTCCTAATGAACACCTTAATATTCTTTGGAAGCTTGAATCTCAAGTCAGTGGCCCCTTTGGTGGGCTTGTTCTATATGAATAGGTTTCATCTGCATAATAATGATAATAATAATAATAGCTAAACATTAGTTGTCGAGAGGTCACATTTTAAGGACATTTCCCCCCTTGCTATGTTGCGTGAGAAAGGACAGGTGTAGGCTATATCATAGAGGCTGTGCACCTTTATCTTGGCATTTGAGTGGACTGTGTACTTGGCTGTCTTTTACTGAGCTCATGTTTTATTCATTGGGACTGATATGCTACAACTGCTTTGTTATATATACATTCCTCCTAAACCCCCAGCTCTCTCTCTCTCTCTCTCTCTCTCTCTCTCTCTCTCTCTCTCTCTCTCTCTCTCTCTCTCTCTCTCTCTCTCTCTCTCCAGAAATGAACAACATATAAGTTGGAAATTTTTTTTTACTCTATGTATATATAGTATACATATATATCAAATGCAAGGAGCCCATACAAACGCCAAAATGTGGAAAATAAAGGCTATATTTCAGAGACCAAACTGTCTCTCTCCTCAGGCAAATAGTGAATGAGAAAACGTTACAGAAAAGCGGTACTCATACCAGAAGGTCCATAGGTCAGCCGTTACGTCACTCCAATTGACAATTTCTCTCTAATCTTCTTAATCGCTGGTTGGAGGAAGATTTTATCTATAAAAATATCTGAATCCCACGCACCTCTTGAAAGATTCGTGGTGTTTCTTTGTTTAATCAAAGCTGATTCCACCATATATATATATATATATATATATATATATATATATATATATATATATATATATATATATATATATATATATATAATGTATAAAATAAGAATAATTCGTTTTAATCTTTTCTGTTTTTGCAGGTAACTCTGAACATATTCTTTGCTGTCCTGCTGTGAATAATGTAAGTACCATTTATTTTCAAGTTTTCACAATTTTTCAGATTTTACTGTACTTCCGTTCATATTCCCTTTCTTCCGTCTGACTTTCCACCCTCTCTAACAATGATTTCATAGTGCAGCCGCGATGTTTTCCTCCTGTTACACCTGTCAAACCTTCTTACTGTCAAGTTTCCCCTTCAGCGCTGAATGACCTCATAGGTGCCAGCGTTTGGCCTTTGGCTGAAATTCTATGTTCTTTTCTATTCACAATTTTTCAGATTGTTTCGTAGTGTTGTGTTGTCGTGTGGTGTTGCGGACGCGAAGGTCAGCAAATCTGATTAGTCCTCTAAGCCTTACTGTACACTTCCTGAATGGGAATTCCGTACCACCTAACGTACTATTTCCCACCTTCCCTGGTGATGTAAGGTCCAGTAACACACACACATACACACATTTCTTGCAGGGTGTATTTTACCTTGTGTAGTCATGCGGGACTCTGTATCATCACCACATAATTGTGTGTATATATATGTATACATAGATGTATGTATTATGTATGTGTGTGTGTGTGTGTGTATGTTCCAGCATAACTCTGAAATGCATTGAGCAATTTCAACCAAACTTGGTATTCATATGACATACTATCTGGAAAAGAATACTGTGGGGGTAAGACATCACCAAGGGGCGCCAAAAAGGGTTGGGGTGGGAAGGGCTTCCCTGAAATGGGGCTGGTTCTGCCCGTAGACTTAGTAACTAAATAAACTCTGTGAATTTATCATACCTCATTTCGATATACTTATGACTTACTATCTGGAAAAGAATACTGTGGGGGGGGGGTTGTGTAAGACATCACTGGCACCAAAGGGGATGATGACATGTAAAATTAACCGAAGTCGACAGATATTAGTGTCTAATCCACAGTTTTTGAGGTCGCTGAGATGAATGGTGACACTCCTGATGCCCTTTAAGTCCAAGTTCAGCCCCGATAAGAAGGGGGAGGTGGGAGGGGGTGGAAAAAAAAGTAAAAAATTACAGATATTGTGTTAAATCCATAGTTTTCGAGGTCGCTGAGATGAATAGTAATGCTCCCAACGCCCTTGTAAGTCCAGGTTTTGCTCCAATACGTGTGTGGGTTGAGAAGGAGTGAAATGTAAAATATAAAAAATGCTGGACAATGTAATTGAAGCAACTGTCTTAACAGAAAAGGGAGAGAGTGAGAGAGAGAGAGAGAGTAGGGGTGGTGATAGGGAGGAGAAAGAGGGAAAGAGTCAGAGAAAGAGCGAGAGAGAGAGAGAGAGAGAGTAGAGGGAGTGTTAGGGAGGAGAAAGAGGGAAAGAGAGAGAGAGTTTATCGGTTGTCATTCAGAGTTTTTCCGGGCAGCGCCAGGTTGGTCAGCTATATATATATATATATATATATATATATATATATATATATATATATATATATATATATATATATATATATATATATGTGTGTGTGTGTGTGTGTGTGTGTGTGTGTGTGTGTGTGTGGTATGTGGTGACTTTTTCACCATACTTAGTAAACATACTTCATAAAACCCTTGATAAAAATATTCCCCTGCGAATGTGAAATACTGACGGAGGCTTTGAACCGAAAATTCTAAATAGCTACAAAGTTATTTGAAACCGCATCTCCCCCTCATGACACGGTCGACCGACGCCAGGGGTGAAAATGGCGGGGAAAAAAAAAAAAAAACGAACGCTGTAGCATCAGCGAGACGAAAAATCCGCATGTCGACGCGATATTTTATTTGCATATTCCGTATCACCAGATCTCATTTCCCCTTTCAATGTGTTTATAAAAAATTCCTTGCGAGTGTGGGATGATGGCTTATCTGCTCCACTTCCGGAAAGTGGCAGGGTGCTATCGGTTGCCACTGGTCTGATGATGTGCTTTGCAGTATTTAAATGTTTTTGATGAAGTGTTTATCGCTTTATTTTTATTTCGTTTTTAATTAGTCCGTTTTAACCGTCTTAGTGGGTTCCCGTTTTCTGATTTTCCCATTTTCTGTGTTCCTGACATTTTTTACCTCGTAAGTCTTTATCACTGAACTTGTAACTACAGTCCGGTATATATAATTATTAGTCAATGGGTGGATAAATCTTGGATGCATAATATGTTTCCCAATAAGTGAATAATGTGAACGAACACTTTATATATACTTTAAACTAATTCAAAGCGTGATTCAAGGTTCCAGACGCATCCACATTACGGGACGAATAAAAACAAATGATTGCTACAACGAAGTGACAGATCTTTGTATTGTTATATGTTCGTATAGGATAAAAAAAAAAATATATATATATATATATATATATATATATATATATATATATATATATATATATATATATATATACGTATATACAGATTTAATTGGCCAGTAATGATTACAGCAACGGTAAATAAACTCATGAAATATTATAGTTAGACTAATACCCATTATGTCTAATTTCTGTTTCAAACTTAAGCATACGTGAATCTGAGTATTCTAACTGACAATTGTTTGTCAAATCTTTGCAACGTGAATTATCGAATCAATAGTTGTTTGGATGGTTTGAAACGTGAATCTAGTATCTAGACCTAACTGACAATTGTTTGGATGGTTAAATTTGAGTATCTTTTTGAATATAACATGAATCTAGTAGTATCTCAGTAATTGTTTGGATAGACCATAACTGACAATAATTGTTTGAATGGAAGCATCTTTGCAACAGAATCTACCAGACCAACTGACAATTGTTTGAAGACCGTAACTGACAATAATTGTTTGGAAGGGCTGAGATAGTATCTGACCTAACTGACAATTGTTTGGAGGCTAGGGCCAACATGAAACTAGCTAGACCTAATTGACAATAATTGTTTTATGCGTCGATTTGATATTATATCCAAAAACGAAAACGGTTATTTGTTTAAACCATAAAGCACAAATGTTAATATAACACAGTGAGGTGGAATCGTTTAATGGGTAGCCTTTCGAAACCGGTGTAAATGAACTTGGTCATCGGTCACAGTGGCAGCATTTTTGAATTGTGTTGGAATACTCTATGACTTTTTAATGTCAAATTTACACAGTATGCTTTGTTTCGACGTGAATGGGCGTTGCGAAAAAGTAATATAGTTATATGATCAGAGCGTGACAAACGCCCCAATGTTTGTTTTGAAATATGTCGCCGTCATGGCGTGGCGTTTATTGTTATGCTGTCCGTTTTGCCTGTGTAATGTATAAAATGTGTGTGTATGTATGTATGTATACACAGAGCCAATTAGGAACTAAGAATGTTATTGGATAAGCATTCCTTGTCGAGTAGAGCTCTCTTCATAATTTGATCAGCTATATACCAGTCTATAGAGAAATGGCTTTCTATAGAACGGTAGCAGATAATAGTATAGGCCTACAGGAATAGCTGCATATGATCGGAAGCTTATTCAGCTCTCTCTCTCTCTCTCTCTCTCTCTCTCTCTCTCTCTCTCTCAATATATGTATACGTGTGTGTGTGTGTGTGCGCGCGCTCGCGCGTCCCTCCCCATGGACTCTCAGATGTTGATTCAAACGAAAGGTTACTCGTGGAAAATCCTGTTGCCTTTGTGAGTTCGTGAACCGTTAACCAACCTCGGCACCAGAATTGTCTGAGAGGAATTATAAATGTCTTGTTTATAACTGAGTCTCTTAGTTAATTCACCTAAGAGACGGCGGTGCGAGCTCCATTAAGCGTGTCCGGGAATCATTGCCACGCTCGACTTCCGTTTCCGTGAATGAGTTTCAGATTACATTCTCTCTCTCTCTCTCTCTCTCTCTCTCTCTCTCTCTCTCTCTCTCTCTCTCTCTCTCTCTGTCAGAATAGCCGGCATGAATGGTTTACAGCAAAAGTCAGAAATGTTAAGAGTATTACAAGTAATGTATATATATTTCGTTCTGTGTACATCACATGCTAAAATTAAGCCTCTCTCTCTCTCTCTCTCTCTCTCTCTCTCTCTCTCTCTCTCTCTCTCTCTCTCTTGGAATAGCCGGCATGAATGGAAAACGTATTCCGCTCTGTGTACATCATAAAATTAACAGTTTCTCTCTCTCTCTCTCTCTCTCTCTCTCTCTCTCTCTCTCTCTCTCTCTCTGTAATCATTTAACTTTTCCTCATCATTTAGTATAGAGTATTAACTTTTGCTCGTTGAGTGAGCTTTTGAAAATAGCCATTACAATAGGAGGATTCTTTTCCCAATAGCACTGGAAGGATGTCAAGAATACTATTGTACGCCCTTTAAAACCTGTTTTTTTTTGGGGGTGGGGGTGGTGTGTGGGTGGGTTTTTGGGGTGGCCTGACGCGACTCTCTCTCAGTTCAAGTCAGGTATCTCCTTATCAACCAACCCTGGAAAAATTACTCCTGAATTTCAGGTGTATCGGTTTTATTTTTCATTCCCTCATATTTATTCATTTATCACCTTCTCCTGGAACTTGTCTCTCTCTGGAGGTTAATTCCTGTTGGCTCTGTCCGTAAGGGTTATCAGCTGAAGAGATAAATGAAAGAGAAAAAGAAAAACGGTTTTATTCTGCCCCAGCAATACTCTCGGGTGTTAATCTGACCGCTGCGCTGGCTCTTAGAACTCAGGAACTGACGATATCATTTCGAAACGAACTGGAATTAAAGACGGTTTTAATATGGTAATTGAACAGGAATTAAAAACGGTTTCAGTTTAATCAGCGAACAGGAATTAAAAACGGTTTCAATTTAACAATCGAACAGGAATTAAAAACGGTTTCAGTTTATTAATCGAACAGGAATTAAAAACGGTTTCAATTTAATAATCGAACAGGAATTAAAAACGGTTTCAAAATTTTAATCGAACAGGAATTAAAAACGGTTTCAATTTAGTCATCAAACAGGAATTAATAACGGTTTCAATTTAATAAACGAACAGGAATTAAAAACGGTTTCAATATAATGTTCAGGCACGGTTGTTGGGACTCAGTCCGGAATGTTAATATTGGATGTTAACATTGTTCGAGGAGGGTTTTAAGAAAGCGCCGTTCAGTAAATTACATTACAAGGATGCCGTGTTCTTAAGTGTTATTATTACATATATATACTCATAAAAAACGGCTTGGAAATCCTTTTCAGTGGATAGCCGTTTTTATTACAGCATTATGCAACCGTTTATTGTTGTCTCCTTATTCAAGTTGATTGATTATACAGCTTTGCAGCTGAAGTTATCTTTTTTTATCGTATTTCTTGACTGTCACTGAGTTACTTTCATGTCCAGCTGTGACACTGAACTCCCTAATTGCTGTATTGACAGCTTTTCAATAATCCTTCAGATAGCGTTTTGCCTCTGAACAATATCTGACACTTTTCCTAATCCTTTACTGTGTTCCTGATCCATCACTCAAGCGTACGTTCTCTCCTCTGTTAGTGGTTATTAAAATCTATATTTTAGAGATTATGAAATTTCCTATACATTGACTTGTAAGCTTTGATTGCGTGTTATTCAGCTGGGGCCATCTTGTTTCTGCTTCTCCCGCCATCTTTGCTGTCACTGGTCTGTCGGAGAGTTTTGGGAAGTTATCGTACTCATTTATTCTTTCCTTCTGTTATTCCCTTCTCAGATTTTGTTCTGTTGTGTTATGGTTCCGGTTCAGAAAAAGTTCACTGAGCTTCTCTGTAACCGTAAGTGTTCTTCTCAAATTTTGTTCTCTGTGGTATGGTTCCGGTTCAGAAAAAGTTCTCTGAGCTTCTCTGTGTTCTTCCTTTCCTTCTCTTATCCCCTTCTCTCATATTTTGTTCTGTTGTGTTATAGTTGCGGCTCAGAAAAAAGTTCTCTGAGCTTGTCTCTAACCGTAAGTGTTCCTCTTCTCAAATTTTGTTCTCTGTGTTATGGTAGTTGTTCAGAAAAAGTTTTCTGAGCTTGTCTGTAACCGTAAGTGTTCTTTTTCTCAAATTTTGTTCTCTGTGTCATGGTTGCTGTACAGAAAAAAATTCTCTGAGCCTTTGTGGTCTTAACGTCAGGCCCTATAAGTCTTTAGTCGTTAAGACCCTGGATCTTCTTTAACAGATTCTCTTGTCGCCGGATATACCAGAGGCTTATTGACAGGATTTTCCCTGTTCGTCCCCTAGGGGTTATCTCAGTAAAAGTAGGTATGGTGCTGCTACAACCTACCGCCCACCTTCAACATCATGAGGGATATTTGTTACCTGAGCTTACCTGAGGGACCGAAGGGGTGGAAAATCTGTGGCCTTTGAAGGGTCTTGCTCTGTATAATACTGAATTGAAACTGATTTAACATATGAATAGAATGAATAAAATTATTATCCATACTCAAACCAAAATCAGCACAGCTGTACATGCAGAAATATACTGTAGAAACAAAGAGCATATCAGAATAATCAGATAATCATAATTAGAGTGGACACACTGATAATTTTATGAAGACTTCTGCAAACTTTTTTTTTTTTTTTACAAATGTTCATTGAGATGATCTGGCCAAGACAGAATTCATGACAATCTTGCGGCACCCCTAGGTACCGTTTGTGACATCCAGTTTGAGAATCAGTGGTCTATTTCCACTATCTATTAGTAGAACTTGCTTCTTGCATTTAGTGGATGCCTTGTAAATTACCATTCTAGTCTTAATGAAATAATTGATTTTTTAAAATTATGGGTCTCTCTCCTCCCCGCCCCCCTTGAAGCAATTTTATATTGATATAAAATCTGTAATTTCGTAAAAGTGCTACTTATTCTTGCTTAGATTTTTAAGATAATTTTGAAAGTAAGTAGATGATGTATTTCCCCATTCGTCCAGTGAATGAGGGCTTGCAACAGTGATAAGCATAATATATAATACATGCCAGTGTGATAAGCATATTATATAATCCTTGCCACAATGACAAGCTTAATATATAATACTAGAGATGTTAAATAAACGCTTGCAATTTAGGCTTTATGTCCTCCTAATCGTCGGGCGAATTTCGCTTGTAAGTCAGTCTTGAGAACCGTGTCAAACTGGGGTTACGAAGATGCGATCTATTGACAGATATCTGGGAAATCTTGCAGTGGTCGGTATTTTTGCCTCGGTCTTTCTCTCCCTGGGCCGGGTTGGTCACGACGCAAGATTATTATCGCCAGTTAGAGAAGAACAGATGAAAAAAAAAAATCCACTCTTTTTAAGTGCCATTGTAAAGGCGTATGGTACCTTTGATGTTTCCCAGGCGAAATGATAAGGATGATGTTTGAAGTTTTGTAAACCCCCACCCCACCCCCACCCCCACCCCACCCCCCACCGCCCACAACATCAAAGACAAAAGAAAAAAGATTGGCGTCCGTTCGAGATTTTCTACCGAGACCTTTCTTAATAACTTTTTTATTTTGAATGAGGAGTTATATGGGATTTAGGGAATAGATTTTCTGACCATTAAGGTCTTCGAGGACGAGAGATAGATGTGATTAGAATTTGTGAATGGAGGGATAATACTATAGAGTAAACAATGGGTCCTCATGCAGTTGCTGCATTTGCGTGATAATGGGATGTCAATGGAATTAGACCGGTATTGTTTGTCATCTTGTACCTTAACACGCACACACACTTACATGCATACATACACACACACATATACATATATATATATATATATATATATATATATATATATATATATATATATATATATATATATATATATATATATATATAATATATATACTGTATATATGTATATTTATATATATTATATATACTTGTGTGTATACGTGTGTATACCATTAAGCATCATGAGTGTGTATATGTGTATGTGAGAGAGAGAGAGAGAGAGAGAGAGAGAGGAGATGTAGTTAAATTCCTGAAAGACGAACATGAAAGACTTTGGGAAAGTGGTTCGTTTCAACCGAAAGTTTCATAGCTAATGATCGTAGGATCGTATGTACGGTTCACCTCTCTCTCTCTCTCTCTCTCTCTCTCTCTCTCTCTCTCTCTCTCTCTCTCTCTCTCTCTCTCTCTCGATTTTCAACAACAGCTCGGCGTTAATTATCGTCACTCAGCCTCTCTCTGTCTCTCTCTTTCTCTCTCTCTCTCGACACCAAAAACAACAACAGCCCGTTCCCCAGTCAGACAGATCTTGGATGGCGAACTGTCTTCAGGCATTACCCTGACGGCAGTCTTCTACGAGTAGGGGGGGAGGAGTATGTGAGGAAAGGGGGCGGAGAAAGGGGGTTGGGGACGTTATCATTATGAGTTATGAAGGTGCGGGAATACTTGACAGGAAAACAAGTGCTCAGGTGCTGGAAGATCGAGTGTTTTCGGGTGGCGCCACCTGATGGTAGGAAGTTGTAATGAATGGGATTATCACCTTGCGGAATTGAAGGAGTGCAAGAGTTTGAATGTTTTAGCTAGTCCGCTGGTTTGGTGGTTCGCGTCTCCCCAAGGGCGATGAACAATCACTGGCTCTGTTTCATGATCAGTTACTGCCGCAGTGTAGGGTCTGCTGCGGTGGGAGGTTGAAACCAGCATTCTTTGGAAGTTTAAAGAATTTCAAGTCAGTGACCCCTTTGGTGTGCTTGTTCCGTGTGATTAGGGTTCATCAGTGCACCTCGTGCGGTGCACTGTAGGCATCACTTGAGGTTCTCTGCAGCGTGCCTTTGGGCCCATAGCTGCAACCCCTGTCGTATCTTTTGCTGTACCTCCTTTCATATTCATTTTCTTCCATCTTATACTTTCCACCCTCTCCTAACAACTGCTTTGAGGTTTTCCTCCTGTTACACCTTTCAAACCTTCTTACTGTAAGTTTCCGTTTCAGCGCTGAATGACCTCATAGGTCCCAGTGCTTGGCCTTTGGCCTAAATTCTATATTCCATTCAATTCACAAAGTAATCGTGGATCGAAGCCTCCAGTTCAGTTTAAGGCAAATCGGCTACGCGATGGATTAATTCAAAATTGACATAGCGTAAGATTGTATCAGTTCATTCACAAATAACCCATTTGCTTATTTGCGCTCCAGTCACGTGGCTTGCGCCAAAAAAGGAACTTCTCGCCCATTAAGCGACTTCGTAC
>NC_089767.1:42277008-42284508 GCF_040412425.1 Macrobrachium rosenbergii | reverse complement strand
TTGTGTCCGCAATTTTTTCTGTGCGCTCTTCCTATCTGCGCTTTCTTCTGTCTGTAATTTTTCTGTCCGCACTTTTTTTCTGTGTGCGCTTTTCCTGTCTGCGCTTTTTTCTGTCCGCACTTTATTCTGTCCGCACTTTTCTGTCCGCACTTTTTTTTGTCCGCACTTTTTTGTCCGCACTTCTTTCTGTCGGCAATTTTTTCTGTCCGCACTTTTCTGTCCGCAATTTTTCTGTCCGCACTTTTTCTGTCCGCACTTTATTCTGTCCGCACTTTTCTGTCCGCAATTTTTCTGTCCGCACTTTTTTCTGTCCGCACTTTTTGTCCGCACTTCTTTCTGTCGGCAATTTTTTCTGTCTGCACGTTTTTCTGTCCGCACTTTTTCTGTCCGCCCTCAGATCTTAAAAACTACTGAGGCTAGAGGGCTGCAAATTGGTATGTTGATCATCCACCCTCCAATCATCAAACATACCAAATTGCAGCCCTCTAGCCTGAGTCGTTACGATTTTATTCAAAGTTAAAGTCAGCCATGATCGTGCGTCTGGCAACGCTATAGGACAGGCCACCACCGGGCCGTGGCTGAAAGCTTCATGGGGCCACGGCTCATACAATATTATACACTGTACAGAAAACTCGGTTGCGCCAAAGAAACTTCGGCGCATTTTTTGTTTGCTTTCGAAAAAACTATGTGACGCAAGTTTCAAAGTAAGTCCAATTAACTCATGACTTGTCCTCATTTTCTAATGAACGGTATAAAGGAATTCGGTCAGGTATGTGATTAATGACAGGACTATTAAAAACAAGTGAAAAACGCGCCGAAATTTCCTCGGCGCGGTCTAGTTTTCTGTACAGCATATAATAAAGGCCACCGAAAATAGATCTATCTGTCGGTGGTCTCGGCATAATGCTGTATGAGCCGCAGGCCATGAAACTTCAACCATGGGCCGGTAGTGGCCGATCCTATTTCGTTGCCAGAAGCACGATTATGTCTAACTTTAACCCTAAATAAAATAAAAACTGCTGAGGCTAGAGGGCTGCAATTTGGTATGTTTGATGATTGGAGTGTGGATGGTCAACATACCAATTTGCAGCCCTCTAGCCTCAGTAGTTTTTATTTTATTTAAGGTTAATCTAAATTGCTTTCTTTTCAGAAAACTAAAACGACACACTATAGAAAAGACTGTGGCCATTGATTTGTGACGCCAGTTTCAGTAACCATAAATCAATCAATCAATCCTTTGATTCGCATCAGTGCTCTTAATTCCATACGGATGATTGCCCGGGATTAGATACTTATCTTTATTACAAGATAAAGAGAGGAATGGGTGTGTGTTTGTACAGCAACCCGCCCCATTGGATTTTGCTCCAAAGAAGGAAGAAAGTTCCGGAGCCTCTTTGCTCCGAAATAATCGGTATTGTATGACGTTAATGATTCGTGTTGTCTGTACAGAAACGGCGTTTTAATATGATGATAATATATCTTAAGATCTAAAGAATGTGAAATAAGATGAAGAATAGGCATGTCACTTTAGGGTATTAAGAATTTTTCTTAAGAATAGGTAGTTTGTAGCCTACTAAGAATAGGTAGTTCTAATAAATGATTCCTATATATGAATTTATATATATATATATATATATATATATATATATATATATATATATATATATATATATATATATATATATATATATAGTATTTGTCAGGAATTCCTGATAGATCGTTTTAGTCTTCGCTCGGATCCATTTATCATCGTCAGCCTCAAGTCATTTCTCTCTCTCTCTCTCTCTCTCTCTCTCTCTCTCTCTCTCTCTCTCTCAAACCGTTCTAAGCTGTTAAGTCTCTCTCTCTCTCTCAGGAACAACTGGTGCTTAGAAGATTTTTCTGGGTGATAGATTTTTCGGGTGATATGACTTACATAAAGAAAATACCAGTAGGAGCCATAATGTCTCACTCTAACTTGTGTGTGTGTATATATATATATATATATATATATATATATATATATATATATATATATATATATATATATATATATATATATATAGCATATAGCAACTACGGAAGTGACGTCCATCTCTTTGTAGGCGTAGATTCTTTCCGTGAATGTAATAGCCCCGTGCTCAAGCTCTCTCTCGAAAGGTCATGGAGGGCGCTTACATGCCAACTTCTTTCTTTTAATTTGATCATTCCTTTAAAAATGCTATAACGTAATTTTTATCCAGCGAAATGTTTGTCCGCATACGAACATGACTGTGCAAACGCATTAACACACTTGGGTACAAGTCATTGCTTTGAAAAGCATTAAACGGATTAAAAATTATTTGCATGACCTAGATAGGGCGGTTGGGAGTTAAAAGAGATGATTATCCCCCAATGTGCAAAGTATGTTGCAGTGGTATGCAGTGTTTTTTTTTTTTTTGTATCGAGTTAAAATATTCCTGCGTTCCAGTTTCAAATGATGTTAAAGCTGTCATCTTACAGCGTCATATTTGTTTTTGCTTTTCTTATCCTTCCTGTATGAAGTATTGATCTCAGCGATCAGTGGTTTCTCTCTCTCTCTCTCTCTCTCTCTCTCTCTCTCTCTCTCTCTCTCTCTCTCTCTCTCAAGTATGTGTAGTTGAACGTTGACAGAGTTTTACTTTCCTTAACCTTCTCCTAACAATTGATTCATAGTGCAACTGCTTTGAGGTTTTCCTCCTGTTACACCTTTCAAACCTTTTAATGTCAATTTCCGTTTCGGCGCTGAATGACCTCATAGGTCCCAGTGCTTGGCCCTTGGCCTAAATTCTATATTCAGTTCGTTTACAGAGTATGCGAAGAAGACTAATTTAGGCAATCTAAAAATCTTTGAATAAAATATAATTTTATTTCTTTTGCCATAATTATATACGTTATAGATAATGTAAGTCGCTTTAATGGGAAATTGGTCATCTTGTGGTTTTATCATTGAATTATGTGCCAGGTTGTTACTCGACTGTGGTGAGTTGAAGCGAGGAACGGAAGGTCTTAGGGGAACCTATCCCAAAGCAGTTCCTGATGAATAAGTTTAGTATAATATATATATATATATATATATATATATATATATATATATATATATATATATATATATATATATATATATATATATTTATATATATATATATATATAGAATGTATGTGCATGTATGTGTGTATTTCATGTAGCCGTATAATGTTTGTTTTCCTTTTAAGTGTTTCATCTTTTTATCTTACCAAGCAATACAGTACAATGAACTCGGGAGTTGTACGTGATTTACTGTGCTTAATTTATAAGTCTATTTATGCGTTTTCTGCTTAAATCTTTCTTTCTTAAACCAACGAGTGACCGGACTGGGTAACTCAGAAAACGAGGGAGAGATTAAAAAAAAAAAAAAAGAGATTGGACTCTGCTCCGAAGAAAGCGCAGGCGCGCTTCTTGAAAGGCGAACCCTTTGAAAAACAGTTTCTTTTTTGAAATTTCATCTCACCTTGCGAAAGTTCCGGACCCCAGTAACCCGAGACTCTTGGGTATTTTTATTTTCTGTTTTAGTTTTCTGTAAAAGAAAACTATTGTGCCGGCTTTGTCTGTCCGTCCGCACTTTTTCTGTCCGCCCTCACGTCTTAAAAACTACTGAGGCTAGAGGGCTGCAATTTGGTATGTTGATCATCCACCCTTCAGTCATCAAACATACCAAATTGCAGCCCTCTGGCCTCGGTAGTGTTTATTTTAAGGTTAAAGTTAGCCATAATCGTGCTTCTGGCAACGGTATAGGAAAGGCCACCACCAGGCCCAGGCTAAAGTTTCATGGGGCGCAGATCATACGGCATTATACAGAGACCACCGAGAGATACATCTATTTTCGGTGACACTGATTACATGCTATAGCAGCTGTACAGAAAACTCAATTGCGCCCAAGAAACTTCGGTGCATTTTTTACATGTTTATATTATATTGGGGTTTATTTATACGAAATGGTAATTTTATATTCGTCGCAGAAACAGACCCCGCTTTCGTTAATTTCGTAAACGTCCCCAGTAACCGGATGGATCCAGTATCCGGACGCCTCCAGTATCCGGACGTCCCCAGTATCCGGACGTCTCCAGTATCCGACATCCGCGCGATCGCGTGGGAGGGAAGAAGATCCATTAGCGAACAGAAATGGAAAGAGAATATCGAGAAGTAAATGTAATATCCTTGAAACTTTTTTCATTAAGGGAACGCTCCCCCGGCTGAAGGGGCTTTAAGGGCTACAGTCCCGTTGGAACGCCGAGGGCAAACGCCCTTATTGCTGCTTTTTCTAAGCCCCGTTTTGTGTGTTCTTCGGGGTATGTTTTGTTGATTAAAATTGGGGATAATGTGGCATTCAGAGTACTGACAGCACCTGCCGATCCGGACGTCATTGACAGGAGTAGAATAGGACTGGCAGGGAGAGATTATGTGTGCAAGTATTTTTATATGTATATGTATATATATATATATATATATATATATATATATATATAGATAGATAATTTTTTATGTATATGTATATATATGTATTTGTGAATGTGTGTGTATATATATACGTATATAGATTATATGTATGTGTACACAAAATATGATAAATCTATATATATGTATATATATATTTTGTGTACGTATATATGTATATATGTGTGTATGCGTGTGCATGTACATTTATTCACGTTTACATTTATTATCAGGTGTTTACTTCCCCTTATTTTCATTCTTATTTCCTCCTTTATTACAATTATTAAAATATATATACGTCAACCTCATAATTCTCCCGACAAATCGCGTTCCAGATATTTGATATCACAGGCGTTTCCAATCCATGAACAGCTGGAAGAGTTCGTTGATCTCAGCATTCGGGAAACAGATTGCAAGACCTCGCAATATTCAAGTATTCGAATAGGAAGCGAATTGTATTTGTGGAAATCATGGTGATTTAGTACGGAATGAAGGGATTAAGCAGAAAAGACAAATATTCGAGGAAGGGTTTTGGTAAGGAATGGAACCTTATCACCAACTTATTCTCTTAGCTCGAGTCAGTACGACCTTGCACCCCGTAGGAGGAGGAGGAGTAGCGCCGACATTGCACCTCACGGGGTGCACTGTAGGCATTGCTAAAGGTTCTTTGCGGCGTTCCATCGGGCCCTAGCTGCGACCCCTTTCATTCCTTTTACCATCTCGCTGTCCACCCTCTCTAACAGTTATTTCATAGTGCAACTGGTTTGAGGGTTTCCTAAACCTTCTTACTGTCAATTTCTCTTTCAGCGCTGAATGGCCTCGCGGGTCCCAGCGGTTGGGCCTCGGCCTAAATTCTAGAATTCGGTCTATAATCTATATAATACGACTTTACATCCCGCTAGGCCGCTTCCTGGGACCCGTTTCGACAATTCGGTCTTGTCTATTTTGTGAAATGAAAATGAAAGGTAA
Organism: Macrobrachium rosenbergii; assembly: GCF_040412425.1. NCBI lineage: Eukaryota > Metazoa > Arthropoda > Malacostraca > Decapoda > Palaemonidae > Macrobrachium > Macrobrachium rosenbergii. The sequence goes on along the minus strand of NC_089767.1, from coordinate 42,279,068 downwards.
AAAATTCTTTTTTACCCTTTGAAAATAAGAGAGGAAATAGTAAAATACGGTTGATATGGATGTAAAAAAAAAAAAAAGCGCAGTTAATGGACGAAAGGAGATCTGTTAAAAAAAAAAATAACTTGAATATTTGTGTGCTAGAAATACCGAGAAATTGGAAAATAAAGCTCCATCAGCAGATTAAAGGGAAGCAAAATATTACACGATTTAATCCGTGTTTCCTTTTTTTGCTCTGCATAGTTGGAGGCACTGCACTTAGCGAGAGCTTTCTTTCTTTGGGGCAGAAATGGTTTTAGGAATCCGTGCGTATGTGTGTGGTAACTGTTTTTAGATTATGCATGTATACGTGCATATATGTATATATACATGTATATATTTAAATATATATCTATCTGTATATATATATATATATATATATATATATATATATATATATATATATATATATATCACATATATCAGAGGGAAGACGGACGAAAACCACACATCACTAGGCTGTCTTATTTATTTTATAGCCAACGTTTCGTAACTTACAGAATTACATCTTCAGGACTGTACATAAGAAAAGATAAAAAAAAGAAACAATTATAAGTACAGTCTTAGAATACATTTGAAATATTGCAGTAAGAATGAAATAAATAAAAATAAAACACAAGTCACATATATATATATGTGTGTGTGTATATATAATATATATATGTATATATATTTAAATATATACTTATATATATACATATATATATATATATATATATATATATATATATATATATATATATATATATATATATATATATATATATATATATGTACCCTCCCAGCCTGCTGCCCAAGCCAGAAATATGAAGGGCGAAACAGTCAGATTCTGTTCGTCCCGGGAAGATTTTGAATCTATCGACGGCATGGGGGATCTGGTTTTCATTTATCAAAAGCTCCTTCCCGAAATGAAGAGAGCTTAGGTGGAATGGCCCCAGCTCCCCCGAGATGGACATTGAAGCTTGCCTAATGGATGGATATATAGAGGGGTCTCAAAAAAGGACCCGCGTTACCTTAATTGGGGAAGAGGGGAAGGTGTGTCACCCGAAAAGATTTGTGGTGCTGTATCGTACAGGGAGGAAAACGAAGATGGCAGTTTTTAAGTCCAGATGATGGAAAATAATCTCGTGTTCGTTGATGAGGTTTCGTCTCTCTCTCTCTCTCTCTCTCTCTCTCTCTCTCTCTCTCTCTCTCTCTCTCTCTAAGACGGTTTCATTTCTTTGATACTAATACGAGGAGATAATATAAAAATCTCTCTCTCTCTTCTCTCTCTCTCTCTCTCTCTCTCTCTCTCTCTCTCTCTCTCTCTCTCTCTCTCTCTCTAAGACGGTTTCATTTCTTTGATACTAATTCGAGGAGCTAATACAAAAATCTCTCTCTCTCTCTCTCTCTCTCTCTCTCTCTCTCTCTCTCTCTCTCTCTCTCTCTCTCTGTCTAAGACGGTTTCATTCCTTTGATACTAATACGAGGAGCTAATATAAAAATTCTCTCTCTCTCTCTCTCTCTCTCTCTCTCTCTCTCTCTCTCTCTCTCTCTCTCTCTAAGACGGTTTCACTCTATGATACTAATACTCTCTCTCTCTCTCTCTCTCTCTCTCTCATATCCAAACCATCCAAACCATCCAACCGTTTTAAGCTGTTAAGTCTAAGACAGTTTCATTTCTTGATACTAATACAAAAATTCTCTCTCTCTCTCTCTCTCTCTCTCTCTCTCTCTCTCTCTCTCTCTCTCTCCTTTAATCTGTCTATTTTTTATCCCATTAAACATCATCTTCATTTGTTCATTTTGTTATTCCCTGCCATATAAATACGGTTACAGTGCAAAGTCACTGTATACCACATAAAATATATTTTTGTAAGCTGATTACAGTCATGCTCTACGGAGCATTCCAGAATTTGATCTCTGTATCGCAAATTTCTGAGTTACCTGCATCTGTTTTCACGATCATTTGTCCTCAGTTCAACAATTACGAAGTACATTGGTGAGTTCTGGCCTAAAATGGAAAACTGCAGTATCTGCAAAAT
>NC_089767.1:42269508-42272008 GCF_040412425.1 Macrobrachium rosenbergii | reverse complement strand
ATAAATATAAATATGTTTATATATATAAATATGTGTATATACTGTATATACGTATATATATTGTGTATGTGTGTTTGTGAGATTCCGTCCGAAGTCCTACATATCCTCTGCGACTGAAAGTTAAATTATAGCTTTCCTAATTTGCAAGTAGAGTATGTGATAATATAAATGGAATTAAAAATTAACTGTTGATAATATTCTGACGTAACTAGTAAAACAACGAAGATTTATTATGGCAATTAGAAATTAACTGATGACGGAGCCTCAGGCTAAAAAGATCTATTTTTAACCTTTGGTTTTTTATCACTGTGCAATCGTTATCTTTTTAATTCTATATATATTGAATCTGTAACTTGACGGACATATTTCGATAGTGAGAATGACCATTGCCATTAATATTTCCCTCGGATCAGTTTAACAGACATTTCTCGATAGTATGAATAACCATTACCATTAATATTTCTCTCGGATCATTTTAACAGACATTTTTCTATAGTGAGAATTACCATTACCATTAACATTTCGCTCGGATCATTTTAACAGACATTTTTCGATATTAAGAATGACCATTACCATTAATATTTCTCTCGGATCATTTTAACAGACATTTTTCGATAGCAAGAATGACCATTACCATTAAAATTTCTCTCGGATCAATTTAACAGACATTTTTGTATAGTAAGAATAACCTTTACCATTAAAATTTCTCTCGGATCAATTTAACAGACATTTTTCGATAGTAAGAATGACCATTACTAGTAATGTTTCTCTCGGATCATTTTAACAGACATTTTTCTATAGTAAGAATAACCTTTACCATTAATATTTGTCTTGGATCAATTTAACAGACATTTTTCGATATTAAGAATGACCATTACCATTAAAATTTCTCTCGGATCAATTTAACAGACATTTTTCGATAGCAAGAATAACCTTTACCATTAAAATTTCTCTCGAATCAATCCTCGACGCATCTATGAATTTGGGACCCTCATCTACCGTAGGCAAGTTCAGGCAGCAGAATTCCTTTCTGAAATAAACCGACTCCGCTGTGACGTCCAATTTGTCTAGTGCGGATTGGAATTTGGCGACGCCTAACAGCCAAGCAATAGGTCCTTTTGACCAGCCTAGTAGCTTCGCGTCACCTCTGATGGAGCCTTAGCCAGTGTCAGTAGCTGAGACTGACGATGTAGTTTTGTTTGTGTCACAAATTAAGTCTCGTATAGTTTCAAGAAAAACTATTAAATGTTTTCTCGAGCAACGTCTCCTATGAAGTTTCAAGAAAAACTATTAAATATGTTGTCGACCTTTTTTTTTTTAAGAAAAACATTATTTTTGTCAGATAATGAAGGTTGTTCAAACAACAATTTTAAGAGGGCTTCCGCTATTTGGCTAATAGCTTGTTAATCTCACAAATAAATGACGCAAGGATGTTTATATGTCTAAGGTTTATTACGGTATATTTACTCCACAAGTGAATGAGGCGAAACATCAAACACTGATAACATAAGGAACTACAATTATGCCCCGTAGAGGGTTTAGTGCCGTCAGTGCACCTCATGCGGTGCACTGTAGGCATTACTTAAGGCTCCTTGCAGCGTGCCTTCGTTTGGCCCCTAACTGCTTCAACCCCTTTCGTTCTTTTTACTGCACCTCCTTTCATATTCTCTTTCTTCCATCTTACTTTCCTCAACCCTCTCCTAACAGTTGATCCATAGTGCAACTGCTTTGAGGTTTTCCTCCTGTTACACCTCTCAAACCTTTTACTGTCAATTTCCGTTTCAGCGCTGAATGACCTCATAGGTCCCAGTGCTTGGCCTTTGGCCTAAATTCTATATTCAATACAATTCAGTTCACGGGGAAGGAAAGGTTTCCCCGTGGAAAAATTAAAACTCGCGGGAATCCTGGAGGAAAGTGGCTGAGGGAACTGTTATGTAGATATTGGGAGGATTGATTGATTGATTAATAATATTAAATTTATAGCGTCACAACTATAAGGGATACCGGGAAGAAGGTTAAAGTATGGACAAATAACAACGATAGTGAAGTTTGAAGTGATATACTGTATATATATATATATATATATATATATATATATATATATATATATATATATATATATATATATATTTTTTCCATATTTCCTCACACAAATATATATATTTAAATATATGTATATATATATATACATACTTAAGTACATACATACAAGCTGTACACACGCATATACCTTTACATACATAGGCTACAAGTACCATTGTGTATATGCTTACGCATTCATCTAATCCGATCCGTCCAAAAGCATTTCTCTCGTAACGTCTTTGATTCCAATAAAAAAAAAAGAAATAACAAAAACTTGAATCTCCCGTGATTCGATCCGCGACCGAAGAAATTGCATTAAAGCCAGGGGTAAACTTGCTCCACCATATCGCTTTCATCTGCGTACCGGGTAATGGCGCAGCTAGTTTGATTATAATCTCATTCAACTTGCTGATGGGGT
>NC_089767.1:42232008-42264508 GCF_040412425.1 Macrobrachium rosenbergii | reverse complement strand
CCGGGCTGTGTTTAAAGTTTCATGGGCTGCGGCTCATACAGCATTATACCGACATCCCACCGAAAGATAGATCTATTTCGGCGGCCTTGATTATACGCTGTACGGAAAACTCGATTGCGCCGAAGAAACCTCGGCTCATCTTGTACTTGTTTTTCTTTTAGAGAGAGAGAGAGAGAGAGAGAGAGAGAGAGAGAGAGAGAGAGGGGGGGCGCGGTGTCTCCTTGGTAAGATGATTAGCGTCCTGTGTTTGCCTTCAGGCCATGCTTAATATCCTTGCACGGGTCTCGATCAGAGAGAAAATTGCGATACGAGTCTAGGACGTGACTTACGAGGGAGAGGAGATTGCCTTACAACTCAGGGGGCCAAGTATTCCCTTACCGAATTATAATCAAGAGACCAAAAAAAAAAAAAGTGTCTCTTTGGAGAGAGACTCCTACGTCTGATTAGTTTTCTGTGAAAGAAAACTATTTGCCTGTCCGTCCGCACATTTTCTGTCCGCCCTCAGATCTTGAAAACTGCTGAGGCTAGAGGGCTGCAAATTGGTATGTTGATCATCCACCCTACAATCATCAAACGTACCAAATGGCAGCCCTCTAGCCTCCTCAGTAGTTTTTATTTTATTTACGGTTAATCGTACTTCTGGCACCACTCTAGGTACCAACAACAACAGGCCATCACAGGACTGTGGCTGAGTTTCATGGGCCGCGGCTAAGAGTTTCGACAGACCGTAGATTCATAATTATATTCATTTGCATAAAAAAATAGTCTTGGAGAAGGACCACCTGAAATCATGTGCTGGACAGACCACAGACTTGATTGTGTTTACTCTTGTATCATGAACGTGTAGATACTAGTTTAGGATATAAATGGCTTATGGTTTTCCAGTTTGTACATTCTTTGTTTTTCCAGTTTGCACATTCTTTGTTTTTCCAGTTTGCACATTATTTCTCTTTCCAATTTGTACATTCTTTGTTTTTCCAATTTATGTTTTTCCAGTTTGTACATTCTTTGTTTTTCAAGTTTGTACATTCTTTGTTTTTCCAGTTTGTACATTCTTTGTTTTTCCAGTTTGTACATTCTTTGTTTTTCCAATTTGTACATTTTTTTGTTTTTCCAGTTTGTACATTCTTTGTTTTTCCAGTTTGCACATTCTTTGTTTTTCCAGTTTGCACATTCTTTGTTTTTCCAGTTTGTACATTCTTTGTTTTCCCAATTTGTACATTTTTTGTTTTTCCAGTTTGTACATTCTTTGTTTTTCCAGTTTGCACATTCTTTGTTTTTCCAATTTGCACATTCTTTCAGTAGTTTCTATTGTGACCTCGGAACGAACAGAAAGAATAATGTCTGTGCTCTGGGGGCTCGTTAATTGCAACTTAATTGCATTTGCTGGTCATTAATGACAAGCAGATGCCGGTTACTGTAATTTATTTGTGAATAGGCCTTTGTGGGAGATTCGTCTATAAAATGGGTACTTTCTTTTTTGCTTGTTTGTGATGCTGATGTCCCCGTTTGTTTGCGTTTGTGAATGTTTGTAGGTCAAGGAACTAAGACCAAGTTGGACTGAGAACTGTCCGCCCTCAGATCTTAAAAACTACTGAGGCTAGAGGGCTGCAAATTAGTATGTTGATCACCCACCCTCCAGTCACCAAACATACCAAATTGCAGTCCTCTAGCCTCATTAGTTTTTATTTTATTTCAGGTTAAAGTTAGCCATGGTCGTGCGTCTAGCAACGATATAGGCCAGGCCAGGCCACCCCTGTACAGAAAACTCGATTGCGCCAAAGAAACTTTGTCACTAGGGTCTTATTGAAAACTGAAACTTTTCAAATAACTCTAAATACTAATTAGAGTTCAAGCCTCCAAATCTCACTGGCATGGGGATACGTCTTTTTACCGCACTAAGTTATTTTTTAAAAATCTCATATTTATAGTAACTTTCTCCTGCGGGTTAGAAAACTGTAGGAAAGTTATAATTACAGAGGAGCCTTTTTTTTTATTTTAGAAAGTAGCTATACCGAGTGACTGGACCTTTCCCTGGAAATAGCGGGACGCCATATCTTGAAAACTAACCTTAGAATTTTCTGGAAAATAATCTCATTATGTTTCCCATACCCAAATTATTCTTGAGGTATTAATTTAACCTAACCTTAACCTTAACCTAACCTAGGGGCATGGCCAAAAAACCTGGGCTGGTGCAATTTTGGTATACATCTCAGGAATTTGCATACCGGACGAGCTGGGAATATTTTGAAGAATATACTCTTTAAAACGGAGAACAGGTTATTAAATTAAAATTGATGAAAAGCGAATTGCAAGTTTTGAGTTGACTTATAAATGCAATTCACTCCTTGTAGAATAGAATTGAATATAGAATTTAGGCCAAAGGCCAAGCACTGGGACCTATAAGGTCATTCAGCGCTGGAACGGAAATCGGCTGCAAGAAAGTTTGAAAGCAGTTGCACTATGAAGTAACTGTTAGAGAGGGTGGAAAGTCAGCTGCAAAGACCATCAAGTAATGCCTACAGTGGACCACGTGAGGTGCACTGACGGCACTAACTACCCCCTCCCCTACGGGGGATTGCCTCCGTATGCAGTCGAGAAATATTTCTTGTACAAATATATTTTCCCGAAAAATTATCTCGTTGTTTTTTCAAGTTGGTTCGTTGTAGTTTTCCCTCGTTGCCTCGTGGATCGAAACAACAACGGGGTATTTTGAATGAGAGAAATTCAGGTAATCATTGAGTTTCTTTCGATCATTTTACTTTTGAGATTCCTCTGTTTATTCATTATTTGTTGGCCTTTTGGTTATTTTTCAACCTAATTTTTTTTTTTAATGTTCTTCTTCTTGTGCGTGATACTTTCATTGAGAGAGAGAGAGAGAGAGAGAGAGAGAGAGAGAGAGAGAGAGAGAAAGAGAGACTAAAACCATTCTGTTCTTCGTGTGCATGACACTGACACTTTCATTGAGAGAGAGAGAGAAAGAAACTAAGACCTCTCTCTCTCTCTCTCTCTCTCTCTCTCTCTCTCTCTCTCTCTCTCTCCACATGAAAGGAAACTGTTCTCCTATCATTATTTGCTGCTCATCTATTCTGTTTTCATACTCATCTCTCTCTCTCTCTCTCTCTCTCTCTCTCTCTCTCTCTCTCTCTCTCTCTCTCTCTCTCTCTCTCCCCCCTCGAATTCTGTGAGTGAACGCCGCGCCGAGGCCCGAGCGTAATTGGCCAAAAGGGGGCTGACCGCGTCCAATTGGGTTAGAGCGAGTGGTTTGTGTATTCATCCTCTGCTCGATCCCGCTGTGATTCCGCATGCGAGTCGAGTATTGAAGGATTGGTCGGAGGATGAACCACTTCTGAACAATGCTTAGGCCGGATACTGTTCTCCTTTTATTTTTTTTTTTTATTTTTTTTTTTTGAGGGTTGATGTTTGTTTTTGGTGGGCGCTTGTTTTTTTTTTTCTCGCTCTCTCTATTGTGTTTTTCGGTGCCTTACTGATTTCATGTGTGTGTGTGTGTGTATATATATATATATATATATATATATATATATATATATATATATATATATATATATATATATATATATATATATATATATATATATATATATATATATTATTATACATACATATATATACATGTATATATATATATATTATACATACATATAAATTTATACATATATGTATATATATGTATGTAGATATATTTATATTTTTATGTGTGTGTATGTATCTAAGCCTTTGAACTGTGGATGAACCCCTTGCAGAGAAAAATTCCACGGCGCAATCGAGTTTTCTGTACAGCTGCTACAGCTTATAGTAATAAAGGCCACCGAAAATAGATCTATCTTTCGGTGGTCTCGGTAAATTGCTGTATGAGCCGCGGCCCATGAAACTTTAACCACGTCCAGGTGGTGGCTTATCTTATATCGTTGCCATGAGCACGATTATGGCTAATTTTAACCGTAAATAAAATAAAGGCTTTTGAGGCTAGAGGGCTGCAATATGTTTGATGACTGGAGGTGGATGATCAACATACCAATTTGCAGCCCTCTAGCCTCAGTAGTTTTTAAGATCTGACAGAAAAATTGCGGACGGACAGACAAATCCGGCACAATAGTTTTCTTTTACAGAAAACTAACAGATGTTCGGAGAAAAATGAATGCCTCTGTCATTTCCATCAGCAAAGAATTTTAGCTCGGGTATCGAAACACGGCGTGAATTTCCCCGTAGATTTTTTTTAACCCGACGATCGACGCACTTTGCATATCTAAATCTTTTTATCTTTGACGATGCAAATCGCCTGGATTGATTTGGAGTCGACTCTTACCGTGTTTGTCTTTTCGAAATTTCACCTAAACCTTTCTCCAGGTGCATTTTATTCAGAGAAAGGATAAAAAAGTACTTTCTTTTATAGTTATGAAATATGCCCTGGAATTTCGTAAAGTTTAGGATACCCGTGGTAGGGCCTTTCCTCTTATAGATAGGAAATATATCCATGAATTTCCTATAATTTTATCAAACTGACTGATAAAGCTGTCGTTTTTTGGTGAATTATGAAGAAGATACACTTTCAGGCTATAGACTGGTATAGTGATTACAGATATAAGTGATGATGAAATTAATTTTAGAATTTCTAATTTTAAATATGAAAACTCAGTAACTGAATGCAATCAAATAAACATTCATGCATACATATACATGCATTCTCATACTCATGAATACTGTAAGCTTTTGTGAGAGTGTTAATTTTACAATTTTCTACTTTTGGTCACAAAATCTCAGTGACTCAGTACACACACACACACACACGAGTATACCCTCGAACACTGCAAGTTTTTGTAAGAGTGTGTTCATACGTTTCATCACAGTCGTCCGTGGTCGGGTAAATAACTCACAAACACGCACAAACGGCATCAGTACACAAAGAAAGGAACACGAGGGTATGAAAAATCGAAGGCTTCGTGTAATATGCAGGGCGGGAACTCTCCCCTTGCACATACCTCCAGTATGTAAAGAAATCGTGGTTAAGCGCTGGGAATATTCAATAGTGCAGGAGGTTTGGGGGGCGGGGAGGCGAGTCGCATCCATAAAAAAAAGGCGGGGAATTGGTATTGTGACATTAAAGAGCTATGAAGGTTTTCCGAGGTTGTATGTTGTTATTCAGATTCAGAGGGGTGAGGGTGCATTTTATTTGTACGCAAAACTCAAGGGTGTACAGGTGCATTCTGTTTTTAAAATTCTCTCCTCAACACTCAACACTGCCCTAAAATGGGAGACTGCAGTATCTGCAAAATTTTCGAAGTTGAGATATGCCACCTATTGGGCTCGTGAAACGCTAATACACAAGTTACTGCAGTTTCAGAATGATTCTTCAGTGCTTGATATAGGGGGTCCCAATTGCAGTATCTGCAAAATTTTCGAAATTGAGATATGCCACCTTTGGGCCCATTTGCAATGATTCTTCAGTGCAAAATTTTCGAAGTTGAGATATGCCACCTATTGGGCTCCTGAAACACTAATACACCAAGTTACTGCAGTTCCAGAATGATTCTTCAGTGCTTTCCACGAGTATTTAAGGGGTCCCATTTGCAGCATCTGCAAAATCAGTAGTAAGGCAAGGGAAAATTGCAGTATCTACCATTTTCTCAGTTTTGTATTTTTGTAGATACTGCAGTCTTTCATTTCAGGCAGAACAGTTATCTTTGACCACCAAACCTTCAGGATATTCAAAGTGCAATGTTTTTTTTTTTTTACGTATGTCCTCCATCGTTCTGCTCTTGCGCGAATGCCTATCAGTAAACTAACTCATCTTATACACAATGTATTCCTTGTATTCCTTAACACACACCCCCCCCTCCCTCCCCCAGCTACTGGAACCACCCACGTGACATTTTTGCATAGCAGAGCGGCGTGTGCAGAACTATCCTACAGTTTTAGGCCGACCCGTCCTTCTTCCACGGGGCGTTTTAATCAGCGATGACACGTAGCCGCTTGCTTAATATATCCTCGTCATTTCTGCTTGATCAGTGTCTATTTCATACGCAGGTTTTTGTTTATATGTATCATTCAGTATGTGAATTTGTATACATACTCCTGTATGTTGACTTATAGAAACATTCAAGAAGTGTTCGTATTTTTGCCTGTATGTAGTTGTGCTTATGAGATCTCTCTCTCTCTCTCTCTCTCTCTCTCTCTCTCTCTCTCTCTCTCTCTCTCTCTCTCTCTCTCTCTCTCTCTCTGGTAATGTCAGATACTCTCTCTCTCTCTCTATAATTAAATCATCTTTCTGTCTCTCTCTCTCTCTCTCTGATAATCAAATCATGTAGGCATATCTCTCTCTCTCTCTCTCTCTCTCTCTCTCTCTCTCTCTCTCTCTAATCAGTAATCAAATGTAGGCTCTCTCTCTCTCTCTCTCTCTCTCTCTCTCTCTCTGGTAATTAAATCATGTAGGCATATTGGTCTCTCTCTCTCTCTCTCTCTCTCTCTCTCTCTGGTAATTAAATCATGTAGGCATCTCTCTCTCTCTCTCTCTCTCTCTCTCTCTCTCTCTCTCTCTGGTAATCAAATCATGTAGGCTCTCTCTCTCTCTCTCTCTCTCTCTCTCTCTCTCTCTGGTAATCAAATCATGTAGGCATCTCTCTCTCTCTCTCTCTCTCTCTCTCTCTCTCTCTCTCTCTCTCTCTCTCTCTCTCTCTCTCTCTCTCCTGGTAATCAAATCATGTAGGCAAGCCGGATCTTAAAATAAATCTTTCCCACAACTCGGCCAACCCTCCGTAAAAAAAAAAAAAAAAAAAAACCCTTTGCCATCTACACTTTTACCCTGAGTGGATAATTCATTCATATGCCTTGTAAATGGAAATAAAGTTTTTCCGTGCGTCGAGAAGAAGAAGAAGAAGAAGAAGAAGAAGAAGAAGAAGAAGAAGAAGAAGAAGAAGAAGAAGAAGGGAGAGATTTAAGCCGGGCATAACAGCATAAACGATTGCGAGGGATCCCTTAAGGTGGGGATATTGTCCCCTAACGCTTTCGTCATTTATTGTGAAAAGCTGTTATGTTTTGCCGTGCTTCAGTTCGGGATTGGGCGGGCGGTCGGTTCGGCTTTTGAAATGATGTTTATGTCGGCGCCTCCCCTCCAGCGCCGGGGAAAGTCTTATTTGGTTTATTTTTTAGGTATTTGCGCGGCGGGGATCTCAAGATCGGGAGAAGCGAAATGCGTGCAGAATATATTATTTCGAAAGGCGCTTGAGCATGCAGTGATTCTCTTTTATTTTGCAGTATATATGCAATTCGTTTCTTTTCTTATTTTCTTTTATTTGCAGTTATATACAATTTGTTTCTTGTCAGAAAGTGTACCTGAGAATAGGGTGGTACGTAGCGGTACGCGGAAGGTGCATTTTTTTTTTAATTAGGAAATTCTCCTTTAATTTTGAATACATTACTTGGATTAATGGAATTCTATAATGGGTTACTTAATGACAAACTCAAGGCTTCTTCGTATTGAAAGCACTAGTGAAAAGTGAAAGAAATCTGCCATTATAGTTTGGCAGATTTCCGGAAATGAAAGAAATCTGCCATTAAAGTTTAATTTTGAAATGGAAGAAATTTCCATTATAGAAATGGAAAAGAAATCAGCTATTATAATTTGGCAGATTTCCGGAAATGGAAGAAATCTGCCATTATAATTTGGCAGATTTCCGGAAATAAAGAAATCTGCTGGCAGATTTCCGTAAAGAAAAAATCTGTTGTTATAATTTGGCAGATTTCCGTAAAAGGAAGAAATCTGCTGTTATAGTTTGGCAGATTTCCGTAAAGGAAGAAATCTGTTGTTATAGTTTGGCAGATTTCCGTAAAGGAAGAAATCTGCCATTATAATTTGGCAGATTTCCGGAAATGGAAGAAATCTGCCATTATAGTTTGGCAGATTTCCGGAAATGGAAGAAATCTGCTGTTATAGTTTGGCAGATTTCCGAAAATGGAAGAAATCTGCCATTATAGTTGGGCAGATTTCCGTAAATGGAAGAAATCTGTCATTACAGTTAACTGCCAAACTTTACTGTAATTGTGCGTTTGGTTTCATTTCCTTGAGCATAAAACGATTGAAACCTGGCTGAGGGCAAACATTCCGAGCAGTTTTATGCAAAGATTTTATAATATGTCTTGGGATTCTGCATCATCCATTCGCACTGGAAAAATGAAAGGTGTTCCAACGCAGTTATAATTTACTGTTACCATCTCACTTCCTCACAATATAAAGAGATGAAAATAAAGTGAGGAAGAGAACAGACAATTTTTAACAGCTATTCTTAGTGTTCTGTAAAAGAAAATTATTGTGCCGGCTTTGTGTCTGTCCGTCCGCACTTTTCTCTGTCCGCCCTCAGATCTTAAAAACTAAAGAGGTTAGATGGCTGCAAGTTGGTATGTCGATCATCCACCCTCCAATCATCAAACATACCAAATTACAGCCCTCTAGCCTCAGTAGTTTTTATTTTCTTTAAGGTTAAACTGAGCCATAATCGTGCATCTGGCAACGATATATTACTAGAGCATGTGGATGTGACTGGTGGTAGCCTGCCTCTCTCTCTCTCTCTCTCTCTCTCTCTTCATCACCGTCATCAAAGAACTCGCTTATTTCCAAGGCAAAGAGCAACTTTATTGGAGGGCTTCGCTCTCTCTCTCTCTCTCTCTCTCTCTCTCTCTCTCTCTCTCTCTCAAAATTCCTTCCCCGCCAGATAATGCCTCGTTCTTGAGCGACATTTGAAGGCGCCGATTTGATTCGATAAAGACCCTGTAGCTTAAATTGTCAGTCTTCCGCCAAAGCCTTGAAATTGCATAAGAATACTCGTTTAAGAATTTTCCCTGAATCCAGACGAGGACATTACGTTATTTCCTCTGTATCCCGCTGTCGCCTCTGGTGATATTGGGGACGTAATGTACCGTCAGCCGCACGGATGCTTTGCAGTCCGATACGAAGGGAATGGAACACTAGGAGTTTGTTCATTCTTCAGTCTTTTGTTTGTCATTTAAATGTTCTAATATATACAAAATGATTACTAAAACTGAAATATGTGAGAAAAATGAAGTAGAGAAATGTTTAAGAATACTATACAACAGTTTTTAACTGAGGAACATGTCATTTAGATACATGAAAAAAAAATGAAGACATGCCAACAATACTTGTAGAGAATTCATGTTCGGCTCTGCTTTTGAAAATCCAATAACAGTTCGTACTGCATTCTTCATTTAAACTGCCTTTCCGTAATTAGTAAGGTCATTCGTGGTTTATAGGTATAGCGGTTTGAACTGTAGATTAGAGAAGTATATTTTGCGTATTTCCATCACGTTTGAGGTCCAGATTGAATGCTACAAAGGTCCTCTTTGCAGAACCTTATTCATGAGATCATTCGTGGTTTATAGATATTTGGGCATCAAATGTAAATTAGAGAAGTATATTTTACGTATTTCCATCATGTTTGAGGTCCAGAAGAACGCTACAAAGGTCCCCTTTGCAGAACAGGTTAGTTAAAAAACAAAGCTTTAAGACAGAATCCAATGAATCCAGTTTCTGTGACATAAGGAATTCTTCGGCCATTTATGTTGAAATTCGAGTCAAAGTGAATCCGCATTGTATGGCTGGGACGAACCACTACGTATTTCAGTCTCCCTGACCACTTCCAAGGAAGGCTGTTTAGACTGTTCCCCAGGATGTGGTAGCTAATTTATCAGTAATCTAAAATCATCATCGGGAAAGACATCGCTAGATGATAAATAGAACAAATCGTGTGCCTTGCTTCTGGGGTAAATTTGCTCTGCAGTTACTTGTGGTGGGATGGAGATTGCTTAGTAAATAAAGTAGTGCTCTCTCTCTCTCTCTCTCTCTCTCTCTCTCTCTCTCTCTCTCTCTACGGGCTGCTCTCTGAGCAAGAGCCCGTGCTGGCATAAGGCCACCATAATCAAAAACAGTCTCTCTCTCTCTCTCTCTCTCTCTCTCTCTCTCTCTCTCTCTCTCTCTCTCTCTCTACGGGCTGCTCTATGAGCAAGAGCCCGTGCTGGCATAAAGCCGCCAGCATAATCAAAACTCTCTCTCTCTCTCTCTCATTACGGGCTGCTCTGTGAGCAGAGCCCGTGCTGGCATAAGGCCACCATAATCAAAACAGTCTCTCTCTCTCTCTCTCTCTCTCTCTCTCATTATGGGCTGGTCTATGAGCAAGAGCCCTTGCTGGCATAAAGCCAGCATCATGAAAAACAACTCTCTCTCTCTCTCTCTCTCTCTCTCTCTCTCTCTCTATATATATATATATATATATATATATATATATATATATATATATATATATATATATATATATATATATATATATATATATATATATATATATATATTTATATATGTGTGTGTGTGTGTATGTATATATATATATATATATATATATATATATATATATATATATATATATATATATATATATATGTATCTACATCCGTGTGTGTAAGTACCTACGTGCGTCTGTATGTAATTAAAGACACTCAAAAAAAGGTTAGAGCAGGTCACCACTCGAGAGAAATGATACCCATCCAAGCGCGTCCCTCTCGCTTCCGGGGCATCTTCGCTGATGCGTAAAATCGTCGTGTAAGCTCCGAGCACGCTTTCCATTCAGAAAAGGAGTTCCCCGGATCGCCATAGATCCGGATCTCCTCATCCGGATGAGGAGGCACAAATTCGGATGAAGTTTTCGCGTCGTGAACTGGATTCTTAAAAAAAAAAAAAAAAAAAAAAATGCTTTTTATTTTTTGGGGGGTGAATTTGGGAAGAAATGCATTATTGATGTTTTTGTTTTTGTTTTTGCTTTATTTATTATAAAGGCTTTATATTATATATATATGTATATATATATATATATATATATATATATATGTATATATATATATATATATATATATATATATATATATATATATATATATATATATATTTATATTATATATATATTATATATATATATATAATCTGGACTTTTTAAAAATTATCTTCTGTTGATTTTTATAATTTGGAAAGAAATGCATTATTGCTGTTGTTGCGAAGGCTTTATGATAATAGTTAATACTAGCTGATTTCAAATAATATTTGGCACTGTTGAAGTGTAAACAGTAGAAACAGTAGTAATAATATTCACCGTAACTGTTCCAAAACACTTTTGCAAGTCAGCAACTATTATAAGCAAGTGTATAAATGTAGTTTCATTTCTGTAATTTGTCCTAAAATTTGTATTTTTAGGGCAAGTTTTGTCTATGAATTTTATTTGTGGTACTTTCAGCAGTGCAGCTTTATTTCATCTACTAGGGATGTAATTGTATGTCTGTTTTCCATCCTTTCATTTTTGTAGGGAATCTAATGTTGTTGCTCTATCAGTCTTTTTCTTCTTCTCTTGGTAATGTTACTGTCTGTTATATATAGTTCATATCATGTCTTAATAACTTTAATATTATCTATTATGTTAATTGTCTTATAGTTTTTTATTGGTTTTTGGTTGTGGTTTCAACAAGTCATTCATTTTCTTTTATTTGTCTGAAAGACATGTTCTTGATGGACATTTAGAATAGATCAACTCTACACCTGAGAGCTATTATTTTGGAATTTTCAAGAAGACCTATATAATTTTCACTACCAAACTGCCAGTCAATATGGACCAAAGTTGGGTGAAGTGTCAGTTTCCTCTCATAAGATTTTAATCAAATAGGAAGTCGACGTATCATTTAAGTCTTTAGAAAAGAGCTTAGGGGAGTCATCGACATTTGAATTGAGATTGTTAATCATAGGGCTTAGGGTAGTTGAATCATGTAGGACAGTGTCCCACCCACCTAGGGAGCTCTACAAGGTGAACGAGGTTCTGTCACAAGAGGTGACAATCTTGGGAAACTTCCTAGATATTCACCTTCCCTCAGTGCCCTAAGAGTCGTCAGTCTGTTGAGATCAGACCTATTGCCGAGAGCAAAGTTTCACATAATTTGCCTCACTCGACCACGTTAGCCGCCTGAATTGTACAGGTGAGGAGGCAAGTCGTCCAGCTTTCACCCTCGTTCATAGTGCATGCAGATAAAAATTGGACTGAACTTGTGCTAGGATCATCATATCCTTTTGATGACGACTGTGGTCCTTATAGAGCAAGCGGCTGGTAATAGGTAAAAAAAAGTTTAGTTAATTTTGTACAGTCATGAATCAGTTCTAGGTAGTTAGTGGGGTATTAGGTGTCTGAGGGACATGGCCATCTAAGTTTGATTGCTTAGATGCTTGGTTATGTGAGCTGTAGAAAAAGCTGCCAATCTTGGCGGGCTGGTGGGACAGAAAATATTCATGAGGGGAGATAGCCTATGTAAAATCACGGGAAAATTAAAGACAGGCCGAGTTTAAAATAATATATTTGATCTAATTTACAGCTAATTTCCCAAATTGATGATCTGCACGATAAATCAAAAGGTACTCCTGAAACTGTCAGAACATTTACCCAACTTAAATTACTTATCACAGCATAGTCACTCTCTTTTCATATCAACACCTCCATTATCAATACATTTTAGAATCAGTCATCCCATCATGGACACCAAATTTATCGTTTCAAGTGAAACTTGTCCGTTGTTAAACCGCACTGTAAATGAAATACACAATTTTACCAACAACTAAATATATGCACTGAAAGTTACCCTGCCTAACTGTGGCACCTATTATTTTAAAGTACTAAAGTTAAGAATTGTTATGATTATGAATGTTTTCTTTTAGCATCTAAATGTAGTACATTTTGTAGCATACACAGCTGCAATATACACAGTTTTAGGAGTTCAGCACCTAAATCCGTTATATAACTGAAGAGCCTAGCACCTAACAAACTTGTATACTGTACATGAATATGACCTCAAATCTACATGGAGATGTATTCCCAATATCCTGTCCAGATAACAGTTTAGCTCATTATGCAAACCGCACAGCCATCACACGGATACATTTATAGTGATATTCCTCGTTAACCGTTTCTTTTGATGTACAATAATCGTCCACGGTTTTGCAACTGCAGTGACTAGACAGTTTACAAAATAAATACACAAGAAAAGTAATATATATGCATATGAATTCATTGCATCACCTCCTAGAATACCTGTCGACGAATGAAATTATAATACAGAAGAGCTAGTAACAGTATCTGGGATGTATGTCCTACCATTATATAAAACTATGTTACGAAAGAGATAGAAAAACTAGAGCTGCATGTCATTTTCTAAGTCACCTTGCATACGTAGGCATAAAATCTTACATTCCCACTAAAATTACTGGCAGTAATGCAGCGTTTCGAAAACTTGTCTGTGAAATTTTCACTAAAGTTACTGGCAGTTAGATGCTGCATTCGAGAAAACTATGTTTTACTGGTATTGTTTAGCGTTACATTTCTGGAGCCTGCAATTGATTATTTTCCGTAAGACACTAAATTTAAGCTTAGGCATATTATGAAACAAGAAATTTAATGACAAACACTAGCGAAAGTACCTTTTCTTGAGGAAAACGTGTCAGTTTTTCATAAGTCAGTCTGAAAATGGGTCATATACACAAAAACGACTTAAAGAACTGACAACTAAAATCTATAACTGTTGTGAAACTTAAAGAACAAACGTTTTTACCAACAAAAGAGGGGATTAAACTCCTGATTTTGTCACATCCAATTTTTCCCATTTTTCCTCTGCATTGTAAATTCTGTGCATTTTAACCCCAATGTGCCTGTATAGCATTACGCTCGTTATAAAACGTACAATTATTCAGTGTTGTAACAAAACCACCTAAATGAAATTTTTAGTCTTGGATTTGTGGGATGATCTCAGTGGTTGGTTCTTGAAAATTTATTTTCGACATACATGCTATTACAGCTTATAAAAATTGAATGCTGTACAGTGCACAGGTAAGTGGTTTTTGTACATAACTAAGAACATAACTACAGTACCTTCCAATACAGCAGAAATACAATTTTGTTAACTGGGTAGTGTAAATATATATTTTTTTCATTTGGCCTAGGTGGAATATACTAGCATATAAATATGTCAATCAATTCTCATTCCCTGTGTCAAAAATACCAAATCAACAGTTTTAATAATAATAATAATAATAATAATAATAATAATAATAATAATAATAGCAGTTATGATAAACCTTCTAGACAGGACATTTAAAGTGAGTTTCGAATAAACATAAATATTGTATTACACAAGACTTTGAAGACATCAAAAACCAGTTAAGACGACTTATGCAATTACACACCGAAGCAATGAAAAGAACTGAGGATTCGGAACTGAGAAGACTGACCATTGTGCTGGGTGATTCGTTTAGGAATCCCACCGTTGAGATTACAAAATTGCTTTGAACCTAAAATGCCCAATTTAAATATCTGTTTCTGTGTCCAAGTTGAACTTTCTGGTACTTAGTTGAATATTAACCCAATTATGAATATAACACTGATTACACTAAAACTTGGTACTGTACCATTTTATGCATCACAGAAATCTGCAAGGAAAATTACAAATACAAAATGACATACTTTGTTTATATATATCATCATCAGACTAATATTAACAAGGTCATACAGCATTACAACTAGGTATGCAGAATATTGCAGCAAGATCTATAAAGCAAGGTTCCATAGTTATCATCATCAACAGACTGTCCTCTGACCAAGGTCCCTGAGTAAACAAGTTGACCCGTCAGCGCCCCAAAAATTTGCCCCCTACTGCATAGTTCAAACTGTGACATCAAAGGATCTCATTTGACCTCGGTACAGTACTGTACAGGCAGTCCCCAGGTTACGGCGGGGGTTTTATTCCAGTAAGTCGGAAACCGCCGTAAGTTGGATCTTAATACTGGCAGTCCCGGTCATCGGCGGGGGTTCCATTCTGAGGGTGTGATGATAACTGAAAATCGCTGATTTTCGGAGCTTATCGGCGCCGAAAAGTGCCGATTTTCGATTATCGCCATCTCTGTTAGGTATATATTGGCACCAATACCCGATTATTGGCGCCGATAAGCGGAAATCGGCAATTTTTGGTGCCAAAAATTGCCAATCTTCATCGCTAAACAAGCCCCGTAAAACCGGATCACTATTAACCGATCGCCGTTAACTGGGGACTACTGTAATAGTAACAGGAATAATAATCTCAGTTATAGCGCTTACAGCAGGATAATCCTAGTTACAGCCCTGTAATCCCAGTTATGGCACCGTAACCTAGAACTGAAGGTTTTTATGAATATATTTGAACAAGTGCCGTAAGTTCGGAACGCCCTAGGTCGAAGCTGCCGTAACTCGGGAACTGCCTGTACATGCTTACCACCCATTTGTTTACAAACATTATTGGTAACAACTGAAAAGGATGATTAGATTTCCTAAGCTTCATCACAATGAAAAAGAATAACCAGGATTAATTTTAATTCCAAATTATTATGTTAATATTTATGTATACTGTACCATGTACAGGTGTTTCTTCAAATGTCAAAAAAAAAAACATTACTAAAGTATATCAGTCACTTCCCTAAAAAGACCGTGTATTTACACAGCTGCAGAAGGCAGCATTCTTATAACACCAACAGTGTGGCAATATGACATTTGCATTTTGAAGACACCTCAGATATAGAATTACTGAGCTCAGATATCGAATTACTCAGTTGGCCATTATCAAAATATTTTAAAAAGGACTTTAGAAATAGCAGTTCTGTTACTGCTATTACCAATTACAAAATTGTATTTCAATATCCATTGCAAATGCTTATCAATGGGATGATTTCATGAATGTGTAAAATAAAAATAAATCATTAATAAGCATCAATAATAAAACATGTTGATGACGACAATTTCCTGTCTGTCAAGAACTGGGTTGATTTGTTCAATCTGGACTTATGTTTTTGACTTAGGGCCCCAAATTTAAGTTAAAAATATTAATAAATGATGTGCTTCCACAATGAGAGTGTGTGGTAGCAAGTTCTTTTTCCATTTTAACAGAAGGCATAGTAATATCTCATATTTGCCAAAACCATGGGAATGGTGAAAGACTAACAGAGACGTAATTAATTCCTTTGTACACTATCAAATGTACTTCAGAATATGCACTGTAAATGTAGAATGTAAAGTCACTGAATTTTTCTTCCTAACCTCTGTTAACAGTACTTAAAAGCACTTCTACTATGTAGTAATTTGCATAATATCCAGAAGGAAAACTGAGAAAGTAACTAAATTATTCTGAAAGTCAGGTAATGTCATTTGAATGAAGAGCAAAGAATTGGAACTGCCTCTATCATACTGTTTCACTCGGCAACTGGTCTCCTGGGAATTTTCTGTATGTCAGTGGGCCTATTTACTCTATGTCCTTTAATTCTAACATCATCTTCCTGTAAAAAATATGTATGCTGACTATACAAACATATTTGCTACACATCTAACACATGACATATTACATTATTTCTGCTTTTATTCCCTTACTTTCAAAAGTGCTTTCAGTATTGTACAGTACACAAAAGTTAAAATGAAGCAATACATTTATAAAATATTAATTCATGCAGTAAATGTTTCTAAAATATCCATACACATCAAAACTGTACATACTTGATAAGTCTGTAACATTATCCAGCATCCAGTAATACCCAGAACCTAACGGTACAAAGCTCTTGTAGGATGCGAACTTTATCATACCTGACACTATACTGGCAATGAACCACCCACTCTTAAGACACTACCAGGAACGATAGAAACCTTCGAAACTTCTTCAAGAAAATTAAGCATGTAACATAACATTTCTTCCGTGGACTAACTGTTGTCATTCAGTGGCACATGCATGATTTTTTTCATGCGACAACTTTTCAGTTATCCTTACTGAAATAATTGTCAGACACAAGTACTTTTCAAGCGTACTGCAATTTCATAATAGAATTTTTAAAATTGTTCCAATACATTTTTAATTTTTCATCTCAAAACTAACATATTATAAAACCTGTTAGTCAAATTATTTAGTTAATGAAAGTGACGGTATAAATTATCAACTAAATTCATTAACAAATGGCAGGAAAATTAATGGCAAATCATGACATTCATAATTACAACAGAAATTCAGTATAAAAAACATCGCATAAATATGAAGCATTCAGCCATAAATAAATAAAACTTCCTTCAACTAAGGAAGAGGTAACGAAACGGTCGAGTCATAGTGGACTCTTGGCCAGCACAGACATTTATGATTTTGCAAAATTGTAATTTCATAAGAATAATAATTTCCAACAAAACATTGAAGATGCAAGAATATCATCGTACCATAAGATTATCTTTGTTTTCCTTACACCAAAGTTGACTTAATGAGCTATTTCAGTGTCAAAAATTAAGATGGATTCAGCAGAATCTCTAATAAATAGCCGTTTCTTGCTCTGGCTCTTGGAAAAGCAAGTACAGTACAGTAAAAAAAAGATGAAGGAAGTCCTTGAACTCCTTCAGGCTCCTCTCCACAGCATCAAATACAGTACAGTATACTAAAGTGACTTTCCTAGGTTGCTCACAAACCAGTCCTGATGACAACATATACAGTACCAAGTTTCCTTTTGACGAAAGGAATTGAGGAAAACTATAGTATGCAGTTCTTTGTCCAACACAAGTCGAGCGAGGGTTTTCATTTCTTCGCAGGTTCTTGCGTAGTGGGACTGTCTCCGGAGTCGAGCTGTTTCAGCAATCTGAACAGAGCAGCCGCCTCCCGGATGCGACTAAATTCAATGCAGAAGGCCTGCACTTCAATAAACAATTCCTGAAAAGTCAGAGAGGATCTGATGAAACCTGCTGAAATGCTCAAGAAACAAAAACTAAAGTTTACAATCCAGTTTTTTGAACTGCTGGAGATCAAGTTTTATCATTTTCACCTTTACAGACAAAAAACTGAAATTCAATTGTCCTAATAAATATTCATAAATATTTCAGCAACTAAATATAATATAAATGCAATTTTATAGTCCACTAAAACTTTGAATGGAAGGATCATTTGTAGAAATTCCACATCTTGCAGATGTGTTCTGAACATGTACAAACAGTCATTACTGTACACTGTACAACAATTAAGAAATTTCAAACAGAATTCTTGAAAAATCCAGCTCCCTTACATGTAAATTGTACAAGGTAAAAAATAAAAGGACAAAAATGAATAATAATGGACAGTATTAAATAAAATAAGAAATATGAGGATAACAGAAATATAGTACACAGCAGTTTGACCAAAGGCCATTTTCATGAACGAGGTGATGATGAGAATACTGGAAAAAGTTCAAGAAGTTGGACAGTTTAGGCAGACCAAAAAAAAAAAAAAGGGCAAAAATTAAAATATAGGATACAATGCAGGTGACGGCAAAAGGGAAGGCTGCACAAAATCTCCAGTATAAGGCACACCGTAAGCAGTAACCAACAGGGCCATTAGCTTTAACACTGACTTACCTGGACATTAATAATCTTGTTCCTGATTAGTGACTGAAGAAAGACACAGACCAATCTCACCAGCCTGTTTTGCATATATCTATCCTTTATAGTTTCACAAGTGCTGATGCAATTGCTTATGTAGAGGTGGACGAATTCTGATGGGAGTTCTACAGCTGTAGTTAACCTAGAAAGTCAAATACGGGTAGATATGAAATATTTTAGGGATAGATAAGTACTGCATTAGCAATTTGTTGTTTATCAGTTGGCTGTATACTGGCAGTTGCCTGTGGTTAGTTAAATCTTTTTGAGACCACTCAACCTTCCAAAACAAAATCACATCTTGGGTAAGAAGGGTAAAGCAGGGAAAGCATTAAAAAATTAAGAGAGAGAGAGAGGGAGATACTTGTGATTATTTATAATTCCTTTGTCATCCATCGTAAAGGCCACTTTTAATACCCAAACGGAAAAGGTTGCATGGCTGGCATCGGGAAAGCTAAAAGTAATATTGTCACTCCTCATAACATGAATATCAAGTAAATACTTGAGTAAATAAATACCTTAATGATTATATGGCAATTACTGTCAATATACTGCAGTCTAAAACACAAAATTACAATGTATTCTATAAAACTTGGGATATGTGATAACAGTCTCCAGTAGCAAAATTTGCCCATCACAATAATAAGGGAAAGATGGAAAGGAGCATGAATATAACAATTTTGTATATTTATTAAGATTATTAAACACCATGTTAGGTACAGATTACAAAAGAAACGGAGTGCGTCTGGGAGAGACATAAGTCAGCAGAAGCAAATGTCTGTAGTGTATTTTATCATTATATCATTTATACTGTGTATTTAATAAAAATACATGTTTACTGGATTTTCATATTACTGTATCTGAAATGTCAGTATTTTGCTTCAGAATTCCTGATGGGACCACTATGGGTATTAAAAGCTGGCACTGTGATGTATGAGGATGAAATTGTTAATAAGAAAATTCAATTTTTTTTTCTCAGATTGGTGTAGTCCATCAATGACTGTTTTTACTTTACTCCCACTCTTACCCCAATAAAAACAAAAAAGAAAGTTGACAAGACATGACAGCGCACGTGTCGGGGGAAGGTTTAGTGCTCGTAAACGCTTGAACCAGCGATGTGCTCTTTGGACCTGATACACACACATCCCGCTTTCCTTGACTGCTTTTGGTGTCTTGTGTGTGTTTACTCGAGTGATAGATGGTGTTCATTAATATGCGTTACTTTTTTATTTTCTTCCACAAACCCACAAACATTTCCACTTACCTACCCAATGGGAGAAATTTTCCTTCGCACAGAGGCTGATATCGGACAATATTCAACCTTCTTCATGAATAATTAAATTTCAAATAAAAACTGATCAACAGTCAATACCAACTATTAGCCCAGTGAACAGAGGTGCTGGCCTCAGAGGCAATCTCCATTTTCAAAAGGCGACTGTTTTTGTGTAAATGTAATTATGTTTATTTAACTGATTATTCCATTGAATTTCACTATTTATATGTTAATCATATTAAGCTCATATTTCAAGTTACTCTGAGTTGCAATATTTTTGCATTCTTGCTACTTGCTTATGCCCATGTGATTAATAAGCAGGAACTGCGACAGATTTACTTTGTCAGTAATGACATCCACCATTCTGTAGTGCTCAATTATACCTACTTTTATATTACACCTTATTATTATTGTTAAAAGCTCTTGAAATTGTTGTGACTGTATTTGGTGGCAAGGGGTGAATGTTAAAAAATCTTGGCTCACTACGTCATCCTTAATACCTGCTCTAAAAAGACGTGTACCTAATGTAACGTTTGTTAACTTAACAAATGTGAAACTTATATTCATTCTCCTTTCCTTCTTTCCCGTATTAGTTTTTCAAATGTACTGAGACTGATGGAGACTATTAAACCTTCAGAAATATAGCAGCATTACATGATATTTGTTTTTTATGTAACAGGGGTCAAAATTATCCTTTGGATGAGAGTGGTTATTTTAAATTACAACTTTATCACAAATGAATATTATATAACATGTATTTTCTTCTGTACTACGTACACCAATAATCTACAAAGGAAAATGCTTGTCACTCAGTTCAATAAAACAATAATTAAAATAACATTATTACAAATTTTATATACCATAAATACCAACAGCAATTTGCAACAAAAATTGAATACACCATCTTACCTATTAACAACTTCCATGGAATGTAGTGACATCTCCATGTTAACCAAAACGCTGAAGTATTCGGTGATCTGGCTAGACTGCATTAACTTGAGGAGAACCTCTATGGCAATTAAAGGGTTGTGCTCAACAAGGTCTGGTAACTGGTATGAAAAAAAAAAAAGTACTCAATTTAAGCCCAGCCTTCATAAACAAACTTTATAGCCAAACAAAAGAATTAGTTATGATTTATAGAAACAACTGTACAACAACTGTGGAAGTAAACATTTTTTGAGATTATTCTTCAAGACCTTACTAAAAGATGAATGAGAATATTACAATGACATTCCAGGAAAAGGAAATGATTCAACATTATGCTTCTAACCCAATCATATGCAAATTATGCTAATCCAAATACGGTATCAGCAACCAACCTTTGGCGGAGTCAGCCCAGTATGGTAGACCATTCGAGGGTCCTTGTCCAGCTCTGCCAACAGGTGCTGCTGCTGTGGTAGTGACAAGGTTTCCTTGAAGGCTTTGGCCATCAGTCTCTTTGCTTCCGCATCTCCTCCGCTAAGGACGCACATACTCGAGTCGTAGGTTATTTTATGCTCTGCGCGGTCCAGAGATGTTATCCACACCAGCTGTGAGAAAAAGTCTATCTTAGTTTAACCAGACCACTGAGCTGGTTAACAGGTCTCCTAGGGCTGGCCCGAAGGATTAGATTTATTTTACGTGGCTAAGAACCAAGTGGTTACCCAGCAACGGGACCTACAGCTTATATGATGAAAATTATGTTAAAGTTTATTATCAAACATTCATTGAAAAAAATTTACACCAAGACCAGTTCCTCACTGCAGTTTCCCGAGTGTAAAAGGTTCCCTATCTTACTGCCACTGAAATATATTGTGAACTTTCTTAATCAAAAGGTGCAAAATGTTGACAAGGAGTTTTTGGGAGAAATCATCTTAGTTTGGATGATGCTAGAGCATAATTTTTCCCAATTAAATTTATAACAAACATAAACCATGCAATTTCAATGCTATTACGCATATATTTCTTGGTAACACCATCGTACCACCTTCAAGCACAAGAATTTTAAAGCAATTCATGGTTTTCATCCAAAAATTGCTTGGCACATCTGTTTTCATTCGCCATACTGTAAAAACCTTGAAATATTCTACACGGTCTTTTTTATTCCGAACTAGAAATTTCATGCCAGAATATACGATAAAAACAAATGGATCTCTTGTGCAACCTATGACAGATATAACACCCAACAAGGTGATGGCAACACCATCATTACCATCACTTTCATAATGCGATGATTCTGAGGTGAAAGAGTCTGTAGTGTCACTGTTATTCAAATCATTAAGGTCACTCTTATAAAAATCATGATAAAGAACTTGTTATATAGTTTTGTTACATAGCTCTCTGTATAAGAGTACAGCAGATCAGTATTTCAGAGATTTCATGTAATATATGGCCAAAAAAAAAAAAAGTTTCAGGCTTCATAGTACACTCACATTTTTTCACTCCAGTACAGAATTTCCCTGAGAGAGAGAAAAGTTTAAGACGGTGTTTTTAGCACATTCAAACCAAAACTGACACAGGACAAAGACTGCCAGTTCTTGCACTGTAAAACTTGAAATCCACAGTAAATGATGAAAGCAGTAGTGGGGAAAAAAAAGAAGAAATCAACTTGCTAACAGGTTGATACCAAAATTTCACATGAAACAAAAGATCGTTGACCTGATAAGCATGCTCCTAAGAACAGTATGCCTAAGTGTGAAAGAAAGCAAGACATGACAAAGTAAACATAAAACATTTCTTACTTCTGTATTTTTGTGTATTTCCTTTTAGTTGATTTAACTACAGTATATTAGTGACTGAAAAGAAGCCCAAAAACTCCCCAAGCAAATTCCGGTAGAAATCTTTTCCATCATTTACTGACAAGCTCCACAAAATCCCTCATACGAATGAGTGTTACCCTGTACAATTTTTTACCATTTACTGAAAGGATCCACAAAAACCATCAAGTAAATGGCTGTGCATATATACTTCTTGTAACACACCATCGTACCACCTGTTGAATTTTAAAGCAATTCATGGTTTTCATCCAAAAATTGCTTGGCACATCTGTTTTCATTCGCCATACTGTAAAAAACCTTGAAATATTCTACACGGTCTTGAATTTTTTGTTCTTGACCAAAAAGATCAAGTAGAACCTCAAAATAAATGACGGAGTTACTTTGCTGAAGCTTTTGTTTTTACTAAAAAGATTCTACAAAACCCTCCATCAAATGATTAAGTGTTACCATGTTCAATTTTATTATTTACTGAAATGGTCCACAAAAACCCCTCAAAATAAATGACAAGGTTGCCCATGTTGAATGTTTTTAGTTACTCAAATGATTCACTAAAAACACCTTGCATATAACATTTTTACCCTGCTGAATATTTTACAGAGAATATATTCTTACGAAATGGAATTTAGTATACTATTTAAGGTTGTAAAGTATTATCACATGTAAGGAAGTACAGTTGTAAAGTATTATCACATGTAAGGAAGTACACACACACACTCATTGTGGTTCCATATTTAAGACGGTACAATACAGGCAGTCCCCGGTTTGCGAGGAGTTGCGTTCCAACACCGCATCATAAGCCAAAAATCGTTGTAACCCGAAATATCGTCGAAAATTGTAAGAAAACTTAACTTTTAATCATCTGGGTGCTTGTAAATGACATAAACTGAATTTTCATTGAGTTTTTCATCAAAAAAACTCCAAATTTTAACCATTCTGCCCTTTTTGGAGCCATATTTCTTCCATCAGATCGGCATCATTGCCTATGTAAGCCCGGAACATGCGTTGTAATCCAGGAAATAATTTTTGGTGAATATATTTGAAGAACGTCGTAAGCTCGGAATGTCGTAACCCAGGGGACTGCCTGTACATGCACTGTGGCAAAAAAATTACTACTGTAATTTAACATCTCATTATTTTATATCCCAGTTAAACAGACAAGATATATTACCTCATCTTCAGCAACGTGTAAAGGGGGTGTTAGTCTGATAATTTCCGGAGTAAAGTATTGCTGTGCTAAAGTTGGTTTTGGACCACTAAGTAAAGCTTCGCAGGTTCTCTTGACTTGACCAATTTCACTCAACAACCTGCAATTAAAAACATACAGATAACCAAATTAAGCTCATAAATCTAAGAATGACAATTATAATGCATTTTTCATTATTTGCTTACAGTTAAGAAGTACACAAAGAACTATCTGGCATGAATAAACGAATCCAGTTTATACAGTTAAATGATAAATGAAAAGGTAAATGCAAACAGTATTTTCAAAATTCTAAATAATATAAATTTTCATAATGAAATTTATTATTGGATACTTACCTACTTTAAAGACAGCTTATATCTTCTCACCTATATGTTTGGCAATATAAGCTATCTTTAAAAGTAGGCAAGATTCATCCCAAATAATTATCATCATTGGCAGATATCCTTCATTCATTACACAGTAATATTTTTGGTCCAAGCGGTTATCATTCAACTTGGAAAATGAAATTAACATGTGACCTAAATCCTAAAATAATAAGCAGAAGTTGTGTATAACGACAAATATAAATCTACCCAGGCGTAGGCAGCGCTTGAGGATGGGAATAAACAACAGGAATAGCACTCTTGGCCGTGCAGGGACGATCAGCGAGGACTTCCGTTAAGCTCATCTTAAGAGCAGTTGTGTCTACAGGAGGGTGATTGGATACATCCAGACTCATAATCTGAGCTGCTGTTCTTTTCAGTAACTGAAAACAGAAAAATTTACTGTAGACATGCAAATAAATATCAAGATTTTTATAAAAAAAAATTTTCTCATATAAATCCATTTTATATCATGGCCAATAGTTTTCTTAGGATGAGCAGCCATTTCTTTGTCAGCCAGTTCTTGCAAGATTGCCATAGCAAATCTGATAATTAAGAACACCATTATGAAATATAGTTTAGGCACTATTGCACTTCTGATCAAGCTATAGTCTGACAGGATATTTTTAGATCTTACACTACCATAACTTTCACAGTGCACAAACTCACACAGAATTAATGGTAAATATGAAATATCAGTTCATATCCTAAGCATACAGCCACATTCAAGTTTCCATGTTTAAAGAACTTATGACTAAGGTACTAAAATACATACTACAGCTTAAATGTTCATATTATCCACACAATTGTTTACGTCTTGGAAAGTTTATTAAGTTGAAAGTTTTTAAGCAAGCAACAGTCTCTAATGTACGTATTATATAAGTGAGATAGCTATCAATATTTGCCAATTTACAGCTTAATATACAGGGCATGGATATCTAAAGGCATCTTGCAAACATTAAACTTTTAATGCTCACTAATTCTTGCAAAATTTTGCTAAGCTAAACCTCGACAATTCATCCACATTCAAATAAATCCATAAAAATTCCCAGAGTACTGAATAGTGTACTTATTTCCAGTGAATGAGATATTCATTATATTAATTTATAGGATTACCATCACAACCTCAGACAATTTATTACCTAAAGGATTATTGTACCATCAAACATTACTGAAGGTCATGTGACATATTACTTTCCAGGGTTACTATCAAACATTATTAAAAGTCATGTGATATATATTACTTTTCAGGATTACTATTAAACATCATTAAACTTACTTCCTTGCTGTTTTTATCTGTGATGAGGGTTGATAAAAATACGGTTTCCGATGGACTGATTCTTGGCAGCTGACCAGCAAATTCTAATTTTTTCCCGATTCCTTTCGCTATGTCATCGGGTGGGTGCTATGCCAAAAAAGAA
Source organism: Macrobrachium rosenbergii (assembly GCF_040412425.1). Lineage (NCBI taxonomy): Eukaryota > Metazoa > Arthropoda > Malacostraca > Decapoda > Palaemonidae > Macrobrachium > Macrobrachium rosenbergii. The sequence continues at coordinate 42,238,992 of NC_089767.1, read as the reverse complement.
GAAGAATTAAGCAGTCATAATAATGAACAAATGAAAAAGGCAACCTCTATACAGGCAGTCCCCGGTTTACGACGGTTCCGACACAACGTTCGAGATTTGACGCTTTTCAAATATATTCATCAGAAATTATTTCCCGGCTTACGACGCATGTTCGGGGTTACAACGCGTCGTCGCCGATCCGACGGAAGAAATATGGCCCCAAAACGGCAGAATAATCATAATTTGAAGGTTTTTGATGTAAAACTCAATAATAATGCAGTTTACGTCGTTTTCAATGCACCCAGAGCATTAAAAGTAAGGTTTTCTTATGATTTTTGACGATTTTCGACGATTTTCCGGCTTACGACGATTTTCGGGTTCTGACGCGCAAGAACGGAACCCCGTCGTAAACCGGGGACCGCCTGTATATAAAAACTTTATGTTGCTACAAATATTATCAAGAATTATGGTACTGGACAGGAGATTGCAATATGACAAATTAATAGTATACTTTGCATTCTCTTAAATAATTTTAGTGACAGAAAGTAACCCAGAGAGAGGGTTTACAACTGGGTAAAATGGAATAAGTAAATGATAATTACCAGTAGATTGACAAACACGGGTAAGAATGGGTTGTTAGGTGGTGGTTCTCCCCTATACAATTCATGAAGAATAGTGATGGCAGACAAACGCTGAGTCGGACTTGGTAAAAGGTCTGGTTGTTGGAGAAGAAACACCAGAGCGCTTCCTACTGCAAAATGTAAAGATTAATCGCGTAACTTTTTGCCCTTAAAAGATACTGACACATTTATAGTAAAAATAAAGCCTGGAAATAAAAACTGCAGTGCTCTAACCTATGAAGCCTAACCACTTACACTGAACAACAAGAAAGTTTTAAAATGATAAAAAGATACAATAAACAGTGAATCATGTAGTAGTTGGATGTTTACTGCACTTTTGCAGCTGGAAAATGATAACAGGGCAATATTACAGAGAGAGCAATTCACGTTGTGCCTACAAGGATCTCTGTTTAGCTTTCAGGAAGACAGATTAGTACTTCTAGTTCCTTATGACCATTTCTTATTGGGAAGACCCCCATAAGAAATTTTCTGTATTTGAACCAAGTCTTAAAGCTAAAATTATGTAATCCTTTCACTCCCAGTATTATCAAGCTTTTGTATTATAACATACATTTAAAATAACCTCGTTTACTTACATTTAAAATAATCTTGTTTGTTGAAGTTTTGGTATATTTGTTGAACCAACTGCTCCAGGGTTGCACGTTCTACGGTTTCCTCAGATAATATTCTGCATAAAAAAGATGAATGTCAGTAGCCATCTTTTACCATAACTCGTACAGTACTTCCATGTGATCAACTTGACACAGTCAATTACAAAATGACACCAACAGCATGTTCGAGAGAGAAGTCAGCAAAATTTTGATTAAATGATCAGTAAATCTTGTTTTAGATGTTTATAGTAATTTAAATCTGCAATATTTAAAAGTCATAACCAGTAGATAATGTTATTGCACACAATTGGAGTCACTACTGCATATGACACCCTCAGTTTGAGTTAGTTAATTAATATAAAGTATACTTTGTCAAAATAATAATTCAACAAAAAGTCATGTCTCAGTTACCAGTTAGAGTTTTCGAAGGATATGTTAAACATTTTCCCCTTAATTTTGTGGCCTTGCCTAGTGCTTACTGTGCCTACCTAGCCAGGGGATAAGTTTGGTGTTTAAGGAAGGCCTAACCAGTAAATGCCAGTCACCTTGCCAGGCCCTGCCAACTTTGGTAAGCTAAGCTGTGGCTAAAATGGATTCCACCATTTTGAGATCAGTTCCGTAAGATATTTAAAATATGTTTAGTATGGTTTTAATACAACCGAGATGGAGAGTGAGTGAGTGAGTGTTTTGCGGAATAAAGTTTCAGCGCCTTTGGTGATTAGTCTGGTCAACATCATTGATAACTGCCGTCATGTTGATTTCTGCTCTGCAAAACTTACCAGTCCCCTGGAAATCTATTTGCACGAACATAATTGAACATTCTACATGTAATGCTTCCACAAACTTTACTTTTACACTACAAGAACTCACCATTCACTGGTAAAATCAGGCATTTTTTATGTAACCTAATGACAGTTCCAGCTAAACATGCAAGACCCTGTTCTATTATTTTCCAATTTGAGATAGGTTAGGCTAGATTTTTGCCAGGCCTGGATAAATACAATACACTTGACACGTCTTGGCCTACACAACAACAGACATTTATCTGGTACATATGTGTTGCATTATATATCTGTTATGTGTTTAGGACTTTGATCAAGAATTTTAGAATTGTACTTTGGCCTAGGCTAATGGATTCATATGTAAACTGAAGCTACCTAAGACAGCCTCTAAGGTAAACTGCAACAGTCGTGAATGAGGATATGCTGATTTTCACCCAGTTATGGTTTCAGATGTGTAGCCTTCCAAGTGCCATCTTTAATATGATCTGTAACAATTCAGTTCATACTGAAAGCAATCCAAGTACAGTAGGAGACCTTGTTTGTAGTGTACCATAAATTCATCATGATTAATCTTGCCTTTGAACAATGCTTTGCTCTTTTTACGATTCACATTTCCAAATGCTTGTGATAAAGTAATGGATATCATATTTTCATGGGATAACTTACAAACGCGACTAAAAATAGGTTAAATTTAAACACGACCAATTTTTATATTTGTTTAGCTTCGGTCTTTGGTAATCCTACAGTTTAGGGGTCCAGATTCACTGCATTACGTAAAGTCGAGATCAGCGTACAGATTTATCAAATATTTGTTGAATCATGGAAAACAATGAAAAAATACAGAAAAACATGTCTTAGGGGATACAGGCCCATAGAATTTGGAGAAAATCGTAAGTCTCTGCTTCTGTATGCATTTAAACTCCTTAGTTTTCAGACTGATTAAAAAGTAGCTGCTGAAGAGCAAGAGCCCGTGCCAGGTTCCTACGCGTTCACTCCACAAACACAGTTGCGGGCACACTACACTATTCGCGTGAGATTCCCTTTGGTTTTTTTAAATCTCTGCTTCTGTAAGCAGATAAATGGCTCATTTTTTTAGCAAATATACTTCTGTTTGCAGATCTGTCGAAAGAAGAAACTGAAAATTGGAAAGAAAACTTGAACAAACTCGCACAAGGGCACATTGAATTTGGACCCCTAAACTGTAGGTTTATAGGTCTCCTTATGTACCCCCAGGCTAGCCTAACCCATGACCTGCTACACACAGAGTAGTTTGTATGCTATTGGCTAACGTAGCCGAATGTAAATTCACGGACGGGTAATTGTTACATTTAGGTAATGGGTATTTCTAAGTAATAGCTCCGCACGGGCTGTATGGAACGGTTCCGCGAATACAAGAGTCATTAGGGAGCCATATGTTCAAGAAGGGATTGGCTAAGGAAATCTATTACAAGAGGAACCATACTAACCTAACGTACCCTAACCTAACCTAACCTAGTAGGCCATGTTATTTAGGGGGGCTCCACCCCCCGGTGAAGGAAACCACCTTTTACCAAAAGTTTCCCTATAACACTGCGCATGCGCGATAGCATTCTAGGATGGCCAGCATACAAATCATAATTAGTTCTGAGGTTAATTACGGGTTAATTACAGTCGACTGATAAAAAATAACGGTAAATTTGTGATAAACCAAAATACTTTAGAAAAAGTTAATTTTAAAGATAATACCCAATGCATAGCTATTACTTAGTTCCACCACTTAAACAAACAAGAGGGGGCAGTGAATTTGGACCCCCTAATCTGTAGGTGTACCCGGTACCCTTATGTACCCAAACCCATATCCATCCCCCCATCCCTACAAACAGATTAGATTATACCCTATACGCTAACGTAAGCAAATGTAATTGTTACATCACGGTAACGCATACAGGCAATTAAAACTCATCCACGACACATTAATAAACAGTTTGTAACAATAAATAAGCCATTTTCGAAGCAACCCGACCATCAACACGGGCTACGAGGACCAGCAACTGGCTTCCTCGCCACGGCCCTTATCTGGCCGCCTGCGCCTCGGCTTTCACCTTCAGCCGTCAGTTTCGACATCTAAACAGCAAAAGACACAATCCACACCTCATTCTCAGTTCGCATAAGGCCATATTTACCCCAGTAAATTAGACAACTCATTGGTGGAGAGCGCCATCGTGTCCGGAGGTCCTGTTCTTGAAAGGAGACAGTTGTCATCGCAGGTGTTTGAGGCGTCTTCTGTTCGGGAGTGTTTCGGCCCAAATGATTCTGACCGGGCCTCTGATTAATGTTTAATAAGATGTGTGATTTTTTTAATGTTTGATATATTTTTTTTGATCTTTATCTTTGTTAATGTTTACTACATTTATTTTAATGTTTAATGTTTTGGTGATTTTCAAAATCTTGTCTTGTTTAATGTTTACTATATTTATTTTAATGTTTGTTGTAAGTTCGTAAGATGCGAACCGATGATGATGAATAACCAGCAGATTTTCAAAATCTTCGAAGATTGTTTATTGCGTCTTGATTTAAGGTTTCGATATCTTTTTACTGTTTATTTCTTTATTAATGTTTCTATATTTATTTTAGGGTGTTCGTACAAACCCAAGAGCATGATTTTCAGAATCTTCGGAAATGTTTATATTTTCCATGTCACTGTGATACCCTAAAATAATATATTTGGCATCTTTTATGACTGAGCATGATGCTGCAAGGAAGAATGCTACATACCGTACTTGTAGAATTGTGTATCGCTTACTGTTTGAAGTTTAACTCGGCATTTTCATATTTCACATTCCCCGCCTTAAAGTCGACCCGCGCTTGTGGAATCAAATGGTTATTTTATTAATTTCGATTTCTGTAGGTGTTTTATTTATTCGGCTTATTGATTAGTTCCATTAACGTTTAGATGCTTAGATGTTATCTCTTTCAAGCTGCAAAAAAACCGAGGCATTACAGTCTGAAAAATAGCATGGGTCTATCCTGTCAAAGGTTGAATTAGAACATGTACTCAAATTCTCTACTCTGTACTCAAGATTTGCAACCCACTGTGTACTTTTATCTCACTGAGTACTTTTCCCTGTCGCGTACAGTTCCTTTGCCTGAGTTATTTTTATTACTTGTATATCATGCTAGCTAACAGATGTTTTTCCTTTGTAATACAGTCTTTCTTCCTATATAGCGTAGCAGCGGTAAATAGGAAATGCTGCATACCTTTTCTAGAAAAGGTACAAAGTTCATAAGTTGGTAATTTCCGTTAGGGTGGATGTTTATGCGACAGTAAATGTTATAGCACAAGCTTTGTATACATAACGACATATACATTAACAGCCACCCATATATAAGCACCATATGTACATTCACTGATTTATTCACATAGTGCTTAAACAAAAGTATGAACATTGGCGATCATAATTTCTTTAAAAGTTAGTCTGGTGTTACCAATTGTAATGTAAGATTTAAGCATTTTTTTATAGTAATAAACTTGCCCTTTCTACCTTGAACTTTAAAAGGTCTTTTCGTAACATGAAAACGTTAGGGCATACTCCACAAATCTCCAGCCCCCTGTCTTATAGTTCTCCTTCAAGAAGGTCTTGGTCTTCCAGCCCCTCTGGTGGCCCCAGGTACCCAGAGGGGGGGAAAGGCCTTGTCCAAGCCATCACTTACGCTTTTACCTACAACACGTACATACCGAGATGTTGCTGACGTCCAGAAGGGAGAAAATATTTCAGCAATTACTTAACGAAAAAGTATGAACATATAGCATATTTCACTTTAAACAAACGAAGGCTCTCGACCTCGTAGATTCGCAAATTATATCGTCGCCAAAAGGCTGCTTACAAATGATCTGGTACTACGTTTATTTTCAAGAATACAGACGGTAGTGGGTATTGTTTACATCAATATTGAGTCACTAAAGTAGCCTACCTCTGATCAGTGTAACCACTAGAAAATATCGTTCTTGGACGATCATATTATTTAGTTTTTCATTTTGCATTCTCCTTAAGCATTTTAAAAGGTGTATGTATGGATTTTTATGTATACCTAAACCTATGGTTATTGTGCTTATTATAGAACATGAATTAGGTATCGAATTTTTCATTCTTGCAAGGTACTACATGTAGGCTTATTCGTCGATTTCATCTTTAAAGTTGAGTTGTATTTAAATTTGTTCGGTATTTAAAAAAGATATTATGTAATATCATCGAGTGTGATAAAAATTAATCGTAATCAATTTGAAATTTTTGATTCGGTAAGAGTATACCCCAAATCATATGTTCATTCGCTTTGTGAGATTTGTTCGTTGTTCGCGTACGTTAGCCGTTCGAATGCGTTTGAGAGAACTTTTCTTCTTATCGAAGTAGTACTTAAATTCAAGTTGAGGAATATTTTAGGTACTTTTACATCAGCCAGAGACTTTAGGGCGTGTTTTAAATAATACGGGCTGAATTACGCTATACAAATAATAATAGTCAGGGCTTCATGGCATGAGTCATGCAAGCATTCGAACAGAGCAGCGCCGATAAACAAAAGTTCCACGGACGACGCTTGGGGAAGGAGACGAGGAGAGTGAACGATGCTTTGCTCAGTAGTGACATCTGTTGGGTAGTGGCGGTACGTGGTCAAAATGTCGGGTGAATTTGGAACGGGGAAAACTATATTCGTTTTAGCGATAGTGGTGGGATGTTTTGCCGTGCTATGGCCAAAGATCTTTTACCCTATGCTGACGGCATCGGTTACTTCGCCGTCGTCGGGACGACAAGGTAAGAAACGGCGAAAATGTGTCCTAAGAATCTCTAGCAGACGATGTTGCTGCTGCAGACGACACTGAGGGGTTGCAATTGTCCTCACAGTATCTCTCTCTCTCTCTCTCTCTCTCTCTCTCTCTCTTTCTCTCTCCGTTCCTTCTGTTATCCTGTTGTTTTGAACGTGATACACATTCCCTTTATCTCGCAGCGTTTTACGTAG